>NC_046172.1:19827418-19869630 GCF_011064425.1 Rattus rattus
CCTGCTAAGACTGAACCCCCCAGTGAACTAGACTGTCGGGGGGAGGGCGGCAATGGGGGGAGGGTGGGGAGGGGAACACCCATAAGGAAGGGGGGGAGGGAAGGGGATGTTTGCCTGGAAACTGGGAAAGGGAATAACACTCGAAATGTACATAAGAAATACTCAAGTTAATAAAAAAAAAATTATGTTTTATTTCCAACCAATGAATGCAATTTTATAAATAGAATAACACATACCAGGAGCAGTAACTGAATTGTCTGTGAATTTTCATCATATGATTCACAACACCTTCTAAGCATACAATTATCTGTTGATACCTCACACAATCTGTCATGCAGAATGCTATTCATTAGATGAGAATTAGCTTCAAGTATTATCCCAAGTATTATTACATACTTAGATATATAGTGCTAGTAGAAGCATTGAAATGTAATTAATGAAAGCCAAAATGTATTAACTTTATAATTTAAAATACAAAAAGGCAACCAACAGATTAGGAAAAGATCTTTACCAATTCTACCTCCAATACTAGAATAATAACCAGTATAAACAAAGAACTCAAGAAGTTAGACTTCAGAGAACCAAATAACCCTATTAAAAGTGGGGTACAGAGCTAAACAAAGAATTCCCAGCTGAGGAATACTGAATGACTGAGAAGCACCTAAAGAAATGTTCAACATCCTTGGTCCTCAGGGAAATGCAAATTAAAACAACCATGAGTTGCCACCTCACACTGTCTGAATGGCTAAGATCAAAAACTCAGGTGACAACAGATGCTGGCGAGGATGTGGAGAAAGAGGAACACTCCTCCATTGTTGGTGGGATTGCAAGCTGCTACAACCACTCTGGAAATCAGTCTGGAAGTTCCTCAGAAAATTAAACGTAGTACTACCTAAGGATCCAGCTATAGCACTCCTGGGCATACACCCAAAAGATGCCCCAACATATAACAAGGACACATGCTCCACTATGTTGATAGCAGCCTTATTTATAATAGTCAGAAGCTGGAAAGAACCCAGATGTCCCTCAGCAGAGGAATGTATACAGAAAATGTGATATGGCTACACAATGGAGTACTACTCAGCTATCAAAAACAATGCCTTCATGAAATTCATAGGCAGATGGATGGAAATAGAAAGTATCATCCTGAGTGAGGTAATCCAATCACAAAAAACACAAATGGTATGCACTCAGTGATAAGTGGAATTGGCACAAAAGCTTAAATTACCCAAGATACAATCCACAGACAACATGAAGCTCAAGAAGAAGGACAAGAAACTGCGGATGCTTCAGTCCTTCTTAAAAGGGGGAATAAAGATGTTCACAGGAGGAGATATGGAGACAAAGTTTGGAGCAGAGACTGAAGCCTCTGGGCCTGCCCCACCTGGGGATATATATACAGTCACCAAACCTAGACAATATTGAAGCCAAGAAGTGCATGCTGACAGGAGTCTGATATAGTTGTCTCCTGAGAGTTTCTGCCAGAGCGTGCCAAATACAGAAGCGAATGCTAGCAGCAAACCATTGAACTGAGAACAGGGTCCCTGTTGGAGGAATTAGAGAAAGGATTGAAGGAGCTGAAGGGGTTTACAACTCCATAAGAAGAAGAATGCCAACAAGTCAGAACTCCCAGGTACTATATTGCCATCCAAAAAGTACATGTGAACGATCCATGGCTTTAGCTGCATATGTAGCAGAAGATGGTAAATACCCAATAAAAATAAAATAAAATAAAATACATTTTATAGTAAATCACAGATTCTTCATTCTATTCATTAGCAGACTGATCATTGAAGATCATGTGACATCACAATTAAATTGTAAAAGCTGAAATATGTCTAACTTAAAATTTAACCTAAAATTCAAAGCTTTATTTTTTTTGTTGCATATGGTTTTACTACATCGGCTAGAGAATGTACCAGAGTCCTTTATAGAAATTCACATGCATAACTCCCCTAAAAGTGAAGAAGCAATGTCTCTAATCTTGTGCTTTCATTGGTTTGATTGCCACTTCAGCTTGAATGGAAGGATGATAATTAGTGGGTGTGAAATAACCAGTCCTGCTCAAGCAATTGGCTTTACTGAGAAAGAAAGTTTCTAAAGAAGCACAGTAAACTCCAAGAAAAAAACAATTTAAGCTTCTGCACCTCCATGCCATAGTTTTATAGGAAACATATGTATTGAAAAGTGAACAAGAGGCTAGATAATATTTCTCAGGGTTCAAACAAGAATATAATCTATAACACTTTATTGCATATATTTTTTCACAACAATATATTACAGTATATAGTCTACATGAAGCATTCAGTTTTGAGATTTTTTTCTTTCTCAATAGAATTAATATTTTACATTGTACCTTTCTTATAAAACCCCAGTAACAATTAAAATGAGAATAATATATAATTTCTTAAATTGAATAATGAAATAATGTATTTTAACAGATATGCGCAATTACATTCTTACATACACCCAGCCCAACTTCTTAGAAACTGCATTACTCACAGTGGGCTAGCCTCTTGTACATCAATTAACACTTTGGAAAATGCCTCACAGTCTTAGTTGTTCTCAACAGCTTATCCTATTACTAAAGATAACCCTTACTTATATCATCAAATGGTATGAAATTTAGAAGTTTCCCAATTAGAAGTTTTACCCCTAATGACTAGTATTCTACACTTCCAAGAAGAAATGGAATCATCAATCACATGGCTACAAAACCTTCAACCTGCTTGCAAGATATAGTGGTACAATAGGGGCACAAATGTTATTGGAATAAACAACGAGTTTTTGATTGGATTTATGACCTTCATGAGATGTAACCTGTATCCGATAATGTTAAAGTGGCCATGAGCCTGAGATAAGATAGCCGATGGGTCAAGGATAAATATTATTGCTCTTATTCTGCTAAGTGAACATAGCCACAAAATGATTCCCAATCATATTGCATACTCATAGATCAGTGCCCTATGCAGCCCTCATCAAAGAAATTTCTTGTAATGGGAATTAACACAGAGACCAACAAATAAACAGTGTTCATAAAGGGAGACTTTGATACATACTCGCTTGCAAAAGTTCAAGCCAGATGTGGTTCCAGTACTGAGAAGAAAGAGACACAGGATTCCACCTTAACTAAGAAGTGATTTGTAACTGATATGTGTTGTCAAAGAGAAAATCAGTTGTCTCCAATAGAGGTTATGCCCAGAAGTCGTTGCCGAACAAAATGAACTCCACATCTTTTTAAAATAAGGGATTATTGATTTTTTTCTATTTTAGTTTTCTGAACTACCTTAGCCTCCCATTCCTTGCTATCCAGGCAGTGTCCAGTATGGCTTCCCTCTTTGGCATGAGCTTCAAATTAGTTAAGTCATCAATTGGCTTCCTATAAGTTCCTGGACTCCATTGATCCAGTACATCTTGCTGCCAAGATATAGATTGTTGGTCAAAGGTTTTAGACTAGGTTATTGTTCCAAACCAGTCATTGGATGTTGCCAGTTTTGAAGTGATGGATGGTTCAGGCTACTTATCCTTCATTACTAACAGTCTTCACTAGTGTCACTATCTTAGAATCCTAGGAAATTTTGCTGCACTAGGCTACCATATCGCCTTCCAAATGCCCTCCAGTTACAATTGTTTCTCCTCATATTCTCTCCATTCATTTCTCTCCCTCCACATGATCTTGCTTGTTCTCAGCCTCAACTACCCACAGTCCACCTGCAAAATCTATTCTATTTTCCCTTCCCAGAGAGATCCTTAGAGCTTCCTTCTCCTTAGAGCTTTTTTTTTTGATACTTATCCTTTCTCAGTTTGTACATCATAGCATGATTATCATTTCCTTAACAGCTCATATCCACTAATAAGGATGTATATACCATGTTTGTCTTTCTGTGTCTGGATTACATCACTCAGGATGAGGTGGAGTTTGTTTTTGTTGTTGTTTATTTGTTTGTTTGTTTGTTTTTCCCAATTAAATTCACTTTTCTCCCCACCATGGGCTTTTTGGTTTAGTTTTGATTTGTTTGGGCACTCTTTTGTCCTATTGTTACTTTCTTGTTTTGATTTCTGTGGGGGTGGAAACTGTTTTGAAAAAGAAAGAGAGAAAGAGAAACAGAGACAGAGACTGAGAGACAGAGAAAGAACACATGAATTTGGGTGGGAATGGAGGTAGGAAGTGAAAACATGATCAAAATATATTGAATATCTTTAAATAAAAAACCTGTACATGTCAAAAAAGAAAGAGAAAAGAAAAGAAGATGGCTCACAGACAGTTCTTTGGTTAATATTGTCTCTTCCATGATGTTTCTAGGTTTGTGCCATGTTGACTCAAATTATTTATCACAGACCCTAACAATAAAGTTATACTCAACAAAATGGAATGTTTTGTTGGATTAAAGATAGTTGGAAAATTTTTTGAAAACGCCTATTTTGGATAGGCAAAGCCTTTGTTTCTTCCTCTTATGTTTGAATGGAAATGACCTGCCATAGGCTCAAGTATTGGAATATGTGTTCCCACTAGGAGTATTCTTTAGGGATCTACAAAACCTTCCTGAAATGTGCTTGGTTGACAACTGCTGTTTGTTGGCTGCAAAACTTTGAAGTTATAGTAGTCTATGTCCACTTCCGTTCTCACTCTCTTCTTCCAAGTGTGCCAATGTATGAGAATGTTGTTGCCACACACCACACCACCATGAACTATGCCACACCTTCCTTGCCATGGTGAGATAAAGCTGTATACCAAATTAAATACTAATTGCTAATTGCCAAATATTTAAGCAACACATTTAGAAAAAGAGCTAATATTATTCCTTAGAATTTGTACATATTCTACAACTGCTTTCCCTATAAAATGTGATAGAAGATATGCTGTGTTTATTTCTATGTCTAGACCTTAATATATGTGAATTCACCTGTGTCATTTATACTAAGACCTGGAACTTCCATGGGAACAGATAGCCAAAACTGAGTCAACAATGCTAGAGAATCCTCTAGTGAGCACCAGTCAATGGTCCATTTTAATGAGTTCTGGCCTTTTTTTTCCTATTCAAAATACTATGTGCATGAGTAGAAATGTTTTGGATTCTACTAGCTCAATTATACCACATGATTTTAATTGATACTACTTAAAATATAAAGTATTACCTATGCCTAAATTCATGACCGATGAAAATATCAGCCATAAAAGGGCATCTGATGTTTGAAGGTAAGTTAGAGAAGGAATTTTAATATAACAATAGATATCTGGAACATATGCTTACTAAAAAGTCATTATAATTTTTCCCATTCCTGTTCACATAATGGCAAAATATAATTATATACTCCATAATTAGATGAAATATGACTATGAAATAAAGAAATGTGTTCCTTGTATAAAATGTAATTGAACTGTAGAAATCATTCCGGAAGAATGAGCCAAAATAAAGGTCCTTGCTAAGTGGTGTTATATAAATACTGAAAACAAAATCCCTATTTAGATCGGTTTACAAATGCCTTTTACTTTTTTTTACTGTATGGATGCCCAGATTAAAAAGTCTGTACCACTAAATCCATATTACTAAGTCTGTAACACTAAGTTTGTACCACTAAGACTATACCAATAAGTCTGTACCACTGAGTCTATACTAATACATCTGTACCACTAAGTCTGTACTACTAAACTCTAATTTTATGACTATCTACTACTTTATACTTTGCAGCAACCACAGTGTTTGTTGCTATTCCTTGAATACAGCAAACACATTCCCACCTGAAAGCATTTGTATCAGCTTGGTGACTACCTGCAATAATTATGCCTCTAACAGCTTCCATGCCCTTCAAATCTCACCTGCTCAATAAAAGCCACCATGACACCTAATTTCATATTATTCTCAGGGCCCTGATATCTTTTTACTTACTTCTTTATTTTTCACAGCAATTATAATTTTGTCAAATTGATACAATATATTAATTTACTTGATTATTACATTTCTGATTGTAGAACATAAGGTGGTTTACACTGTGAAGAAAATCTTTGAAGCGCAGGTTTAAAAGGCCATGGAAAGCAGTGAACAAAATATATTCTGAATTTTGGCTAAAGAAACACTACCAACCCATGGGCATCCTTGGATGTAGCTCATTTGGTAGAGTACTTTTCTAGCATGCTCAAGACATTGTATTCCACTACCAGTAGCTAGTAAAGATGTGGAATGGACCATAACTTGGGAGATAGAAACAGGAGAATCAGAAATCCAAGATAATCCTCAGTTAGGCCTCAAGGGACCCAAGGTCTGTAAAGAGGAAAGGGAAGGAAGGAGGGAGGAGGGAATGGAGGATGAGGGGAGGAGGATGGGGGAGGGAGGATGGATGGGGGAGAGGAAGAAGAAAGAGAAAATTCCAAGTTGTGTGCCAAGTGGGAGAAGTCAGTATGTCTTGATTTGCTGTGTTATTTTTAATTCTGCCATGGAGTTCTAATAAGTTTACCAGTAGACTGCTGAAAAGATGAATAGAGTTCTTCCATAGTGAGTACAGCCATACTTTTTAAAATAACCCAAAATGTTTTTAAAAGAAATGTCTGCGGGTGTTTTGGATTCATGTGTGTTTGTATACCTCGTGCATGCTTGGGTCTCTCAGAAGCAAAAAGAAGCTGTCAGATACCCTGAAACTGAAGTTACAAATCATTATGAGCTGCCATGTGGGTTCTGGGAATTGAACCGAAGTCATTGAAGAATCATCAGTGACATCCTACAACCTAAAACTTTTCCAAGCATGAACATAAAATGTACTACAAGTCTCAGAAGTCACAGTTAGATCTCACTGGTAGGAAAAGCAAGTATATGACACAAAGCATATCTTCCATTTTTAGTTCAGTCTCCACACAACTCTTGTTTTCTGTTTAAAGAAACAGAATCCTTGTATAGGTAATCAAAGTTTTATGTCTGTGCATTAAAATACACATAAGTAATTAAGATAGTTGTTAAAACTGACTGGCATGGCTCAAAAGGTGAAAACACTGTTTATAAAGCCTGCCATCATAAATATATATACATATATATATATACACACATATATATATATATATATGAAAAACCAATTGAACAAAGTTGTTCTCTGACTTCTATACATGTGGTATAGCATGTGTATCTGCACAGGAGCACACAAATGCTCTTATACAAGCATGCACAGAGACACAATAATATTTTTTAACTGAGAAGTAAGTTCTACATGGCTATGAGCATCACTTAAATACTCAGAATACAGATCAAGGTCATACACTGCCTTTGAATATCTGATAGTCCTGTGATCTTGAATCTATCTTACCTCTGGTCCATTGCTAGTTCTTCCACTTGTAAGTATAGAGAAGGTTATCAATATTTTTTACCCTAAAGTTTATTGCCTCTAAAAATGAACTGATTCATGTGAAAAGTGTAACTCAATTAGGTAGTTGTTTAGATTAAGATTGTTAGAGAAAAACAAAGATTTTTTTTAATGTAGAATACATTAGTAGAATTTTAAATGCACATACAGGAAAACATCAAGCTATATTGCTAGGCACATAAGGTTGCACATATCTTTAATCCCAGCATTTGGAAGACAGAAGAAAGCCAGGTATTCAGGTCAACAGACCTACATAATGAGATGCTGTCTCACAAGCAAAAAACCAAATGTAAACCAAAACACTGGCACTTTTATGATTATTTTAAAAATGATTTTATGGTCATTAAAAACAGCTTCATTTTAGTTAATTTGTTGCTTGTTTTATTTTAAACTAACAAATGTCCACAAATGCATTTTGTAAACACACTTGCTTCAGAATTAAACTTTTTAAAATTCTTTCAATTGTAGTAGTCAATGTCTAGTCTGAACTCTATCAGGCTTCTATGTGAGTGGTATCTCCTCAGTTACTGAGTTCATCTAAAATCTATTTATAAACAAATTATTCACAACTCAGAGAAAAAAAAAACTTGTGATCACAAACGACTTTCCAACAACACAGAATAATTGTTTTTTCTTATTGTTTACAGTCTTATTATTGCACAGTTTTTGAAAAAAGTATATACCATGGAAGACAGAAAACATTAAAATGTATGGAAATTGGTATGAGTCAATTGGTGCAAAGGATACAATACTAATATTTATTTTTATTTATTAATGGTTATTTATTTACATTTCAAATGTTATCCCTCTTCTGGGTTTCAACTCCATAAACCCCCTATTCCAACCCTTAGTTCCCTTGCTTCTATGAGAGTGCTCTCCTGCCCACCTACCCACCCCTCCCACCTGGCCTTCCTACATTGGGCATTGAATCTTCATAAGACCAATGGCCTCCCAATTGTTGCCAGAAAGGCTGCCCTCTATACATATGAAGCTGGAGCAATTGGTCCCTCCATGTGAACTAAGATTATATTTAAATGCAAAATTTAAATACATGACTTTTTTTTATAAAACTAGTCCATGGAAATTGTTTAAAGTAATTGTATTTGACATAATCTGGTACTTGAAATGAAACCATATTCATTTCAAGTATTCATATAGCAACTATAATATGAAATTATGTTAAACTGTAATTCTGTTAAAAGCCGTATCCCACATTTAAAAGTTAGTATTCAGTTCTAGCCTTCTGCTTTAAGAATCAGATTTTATTCTTTAGTTTTCTTTTAATCAAAACATCTGTATATTATTGACAAATCAAAATACATAGAATAGACAATTTGCTTCTGCTGAAATAGACAGAAATGAACTGTAGAAAAGCACAGAATTCTTCCAATAAATCATAGGTTTCAAACAATACATTTAATTGTTAAAAGAAAAGTTAACCTTGGCAGGTATTTATTTCTAAAACTGGAGCCAAGAATTTCTCTTAAAGAAAGAAGGTATGTTGCTTTCATACTTTCTTTAAAGGTTTTTAATCTTCAAAAATTGAATGTCCTTGGAGCACTAATAAATTTAGAGGTAAATAATTTCATATGACTTTCAAGGAAAAACCAACCAAACAAACAAACAAATAAACAAACACAGTAGTGCTGTATAATGTCTACCTGAGTCTTCTCAGACCTTCTAAAGTAGTGATGTCTTTTCAGTCACTGAATTCATATTAAACCCCTTTATAAATAGTAATGTTCAGTCTCTTTAATCATTTTCCACAGAGAGAAAGGATCTTTCAGTAATTCCCTTAATCTTGTGACCAATACAAGGCTTTTATTTATAGGTGATCGTATGCTGGGGCCTGTGTGTGTGTGTGTGTGTGTGTGTGTGTGTGTGTGTGTGTGTGTGTGTGTTTGTTTTTGTTCCTTTAATGGAACTTACTAACTCATTACATGTTATTTTGAAAATGGTCAAAGAAAAGCCTGTATTATAATCCAATTGTTATATCTAGGAGGACATTAGAATTTTCTCTATATGGTTTAAAATGCAAAATGTCCTCTGAGTGGGTGAAGGTCCCTCTGGTATCCCTCTTCCCACGTTGGCATTTCAAGTCTATGTGAGGCTATGTGCATCCTTTCCCACTGAGGCCGGACAAAACAGCCCAGCTAGAAAAACATATCCCATTGACGGGCAACAGCTTTTGTGACAGCCCCTGTCCAGATAGATGTTCGAGACCCACATGAAGACCAAGCTGCACATCTGTTACAAATGTGAAGGGAGGCCTAGGTACAGGCCATGTATGTTCTTTGCTTGGTGGTTCAGTCTCTGAGAGCCCCAAGGTGCCAGGTTAGTTGACTGTTGGTCTTACTGTGGAGCTTCTATCCCCTCAGGGCTGCAATCCTTCCTCCTATTTTTTCCATAAGAATCCCCAAGCTCTAACCACTGTTTGGCTGTGGGTATCTGTATCTGTCCGAATCAGGTAGTAGGTGGAGCCTCTCAGAAGACAGTTATGTTAGGCTCCTGTCTGCAAGCACTTAAGTAACAGTTTTTAATTCATTTCAGTGATTATTTGGATTCTTGTCCCCTTTGTAACAAAATACTATATTGGGCAGTTTTCACAAAATAGAATTGTTTTCTTTATCATGAACTAGAAACTTGCTATCTTGCTCAGACAATCTTTGGCTCATAGATTCTCCGGTAGGAAAGCGTAGATATGCACCACTGAACCTGACTCTCTCCTCTTATATCCACATCAGCCTCATTAAAATCAAGGCTTACTCAAGTCCACTATGTCATCATCTTAATTAATTACATCCCCTATGGTACTATTTGTAAAGCCACCTTCCTGGGGTTCCTGAAATGAAACAACGTGGTTTTGTTATTGCTTGATCGCTTTAGACAGTTATATAATGAAATGTTCGTTATTTTCAACCTCCATTCCCTTCTCTCACCCCCAACATTCTCCAGTTGAAAGCCTTCCTTTTTCCCATCAAGTCTCCCTCCTACTTTTGAGGTTTCTCTTTGTGTGTGTGAGTCATTGAGTTTATTCACAGTTTATTGCTTGGGTGTGGGTGGGAGGTTAATTACCACAGAAGGCATAAGTTATAATGGTACACCATTGAAGAAAATGAAACTTTCTCTTTCAACAATCTTTAAGGGCTATTTGGAAGTAGCACTACCCAATCTAAAATGCATGGTTAACATGAACTGACTCTTCTCTAGCAGTTTTAAATTCTGCCTTATTCCTTAATCTGACAAAGCAGACAAGCAAATATATTTATTGAATAAAAAATGTGGTTTATAATAAAATGTGAGAAATGCCAAGGTATAAATAAGGATTTGTCGAAAAGGGGAAGTGATGTTCACATAGCAAACTACAAAAATATGAAGAAATCATACAAAACTCATTTAGATCAAGCACATCCATGATAATTAACTGTTGTTACCTATACAAAACTGAGACATCTGATCATTCAAATTTTCTTTATTTACATGTATTTATATTTATATTTATATTTATATGATTCTGCTTCATGCTTCCAATGTTCTCCACTGCATTAATTATTCAAGTGCTTCTTACAGACAATACCTCTTTAGTCTTTAAAGCCAAACAAGTCTCAATGTGAAAACCTGAGGGACTTGGGAGCCTCAAATGAGAAGTTTGTTCTGCTCAACTCCTTTAGGAACGGCCTATGGCTGGTTGCAGGAATTTTATTCTTGCTTTTTGGGATTCCTTCTTTGTTTTGTTTATGAATATATTTGTTATATTCCTTTGTCACTCCTTGGGGCTTCACCTTTTAACTAAGAAGTTACTTGCCAATCCCCTCTATTCCTACTCCTCATCTCTGATCCACACTTAGGATAAAACATTGTGCCAAAATAGATAATCCTGAAACTTGGATCGTTCTCTTTCTAATATGTACCACATCAGTGCACGGAGCTTTTCATGAAATGGCAGGTCTGCCTATTATCTATTATAGGTACCTACAGGCCTACAGTTACCTATTTTAGAAAAGGCTTATTGGTGTCCAATCACTGTTACTTCCTACATGTTGCCCAAATCTATGCTCTAACAGTTCAATGTTGCCATATCTCTAGTCTATCAGAAACTTGTTATCATTCATTTGCTCTGTACATAGATTAAAACCCCATTTAAATCGCATCCATCTTTCGAAGGCTCTCACTCCTCAATCAAACTGTCATTTTAAATGTCAGATGAGTTATGCTTCATCACTTGAGCGATCATGATAATCTATCCTCTCATACTAAGGAGACAAATTGTCTGTGTACAAATTTTTTTAAACACTGAAGCACGTGTCAAAAGAATGGAAATCAATGATTGATATATCTTTTCTATATTATGTATGCCTACAATATGGAACGAGTATCTCAAAAAAACATTTACCCTACGAAAACTATAATATACCCAAATTATGATGGCTAATTTTCATTAGGTGTTGTGTTATAACAATTATTTTCCAAATTTTTTCATTAAATAGTCACAATATTGTCTTTATTCCTACTTCACAGACACAAACTCAATGAGGTTCTGTAACTTTTCAACATTGCAATAAAAACAGTATTTGACTTTATTATTTGGAAGAAAAGGTACACTATTGGCTTTGTTTTATTTCCTTGTGACTTAAAATTTACAATTATAATCTTTCAATTTACATACCTTTCTTGCTTCACATTTTCCCTACTTTATATTTTTAATTCTCTTTTACTACTCCTTTTTGATAATTCTTACTAATTTATTATCTTATATATTACATCCTAAATGTCCTTTCCTCCTCCTCTCCTAGTCCCTCCCCCTTCTGGCATCACAACAAATTTCTCTTCCATTTCTAGTCAGTAAAGGACAGGCCTCCCAGGGAGGGAAGGTGAGAGCAGACACCTTCCCTCATATAAAAGCTGGATAAGGAAACAAAGCAGGAGGGCAAGTGTTCCCAAAGCTGGTAAAAGTGTCAGAAACAGCTCGCACTCCCTCCATTAGGTGTCCCACAAACCTACCAAGCTAAACAACTCTATGTTAGACCCATGCAGGCTCCCTGATTGTCAGTTCAGTCTCAATGAACCCCTACACATTTGTGGAAGTGGCTAATTACTGGTCCACTTTGGGACCCATATTGCAAATGAATGCCCATCCCTTACACTGCCCGAAGGAACAGAAATCAGAAATGGGATGGCCCAGAGGCCTAAGACAGAACCAATCTGGTCTGGAAAAAAAATCAAAAAAGTAAAAAAAAAAAAAAAATGATTCCTAATGATATTCCGTTATATTCGTAGATAGGAGCCTGGCATAATTACCCTCAGAGAGGTTTGATCCAGTAACTAATGGAAACAGATGCAGAGACCCACAGTCAAACATTAGGTGGAACTCAGAGAATCCTGCAGAAGAAGAGGAAGGATTGTAGGAACCAGGGGGTTCAAGGACACCACAAGAAGACCCTCTAAATCAACAAACCCAGATTTCTACATGGTATGTAATAATTTTACCAGCAATCTCCCCAAGTCCCCTACTACATGCCATTACAGAAGTACCACTTTCATAGTCAGAAATAGTATTCAGTTTTTGAGATTTGCCATTGATTTATAGTTTGTAGCTATGATCAGCTTGGGGTGAGTTAATGACTCTGATGCCCTTATTTAAATCATTACATTCAATATTATATTGAGCTCTGTTGTTCCCAGTCCTCATAAATTTCTTAACTTTTGTGTCTGTCCCGTTTCATATTATTTCTTGATTAAAACCAAAACAGAGCTGCCTTTAAATTACCTAACTCAAAGAAATAGAGGAAACATGAGCTAAAAGGTAGAAGCAACTTCAGGAGTTAGAACCTAGTCAGGAACAATGCCTCAGTGAGGAAGAAAACAATTGCCTCAGGGCAGACACAGACCAGTGCCAGTTGGCATGAATTGTTTGTCTTTTCAGAAGCTTGCCTTGTAGTCCTCACCTGCTTTCTACACTGGGCAGACCTGGGCAGTGCAAAAATAGCTCAAGGGTACATAGCATCTTTAAACACATTCCACTAAAATAAATAAATAAATTTGGAAGGGCAAAGTCAAATTTAGAAATCTATTATTCAAAAGTCAGAAAGACATCCAATGACCTGAGATTGCAGCCACTTAAAAAAAAAGGTAATACAATATAATAGCAATATCAAATTTCATTTATCAAGAGGAAATGTGAGTTTCCCTCCAAGGATGCTTGGTAGATAACAGGAACTTACTACCTAGCAGGCTCCATCCTCTAAATAGTGCAAATGATAACATGTCCTTCCTGGCACTGAAGATTTAGTGAAATAATGCCACATTATTTAACAAAAGCTTTACAACAGGAAGATAAAATTTAAAAACAAATCTTAGATATTTCAAACCTTTCCATTCAAAGTAAAAATTTTTAATATAATTATATAGTTATTGAAGTGAATGTGAAAAATATATTTTTACTCTTATAACTGGACAAATCTAATAATATTGAACATATTGTATGTCATTGTATTACATATAATAACACTGCATATAAATGTGTACACATATGCACACATATACATATGCACACGTACAAATGTATACAAATATACCTATATACATGTATACATATATACATATGTACATGTGTGTGTATTGTTAATCATAAAGAACAATGTGCAAGGAAAGCTTACTTACCTCATCCTATAGTGTAGAAGTTTAACTTATAAGCCACTACACATGGTGGCTTTATTGAAAAAAAAATCCTGTAAGTTGCAACTTATAAAATTGTCCCACTTTTACAGACAAGCAAATAAAAAAAGACAATTCTTATATAATGTAACACAAATAAAAAACAGATGAGAATGAAGTTATTTGCTAATTATTAGTACCTGTTCTCCACAAGATTTTACATATATTATTTCATGTAGGTCAATATGTGGAAGAGGTGATATTTTATTCTCACATGTTGCCAATAAGCATGAGGTTGAAAGGTGTATAAAACACAGACAAGCTGATTTAGCTCATGAGCAACAATCAGAGATCTAGTGGACTTGGAGATAATTCAAAGCATGTATCTTACACATGATATATTTTCATGATTTTACTTGTAGATCAAATCCTTCTTTCTATTAAGCAAATTTATCCTGGATGCTATTAAATCTAAACATGGAGAAATTTTGTCACTCAAAACTTTTCTTTTTTTCTTTCTTTTCTTTTTCATAATTTTTACCGAAGTGTTTTTCTTTCTCTTCTTAAACAACCTTAAATTTACTCTGGAAATTCTTTTGACAGTGCTCATAATTTTCTTCCAAAATTCACTTCCCTAATTCCTCTGTCACAGAAGAATTGAAGCTAGAAATGACTTGGAAAATAGTAAATAATTGGTTGGGAAATGGAGAGGCATGTGAGAAAGCAATAAAAAGTAGAGAGGAAAGCTAATGAAGGAATAGTTAGGCAAAAGATTTTAGGATCTGAGGGCATGAAAATATGTCTCAGACCCAACACCTCTTACATCTGTAAAATATAAACTGTGAGATGTTAATCATGGGTTCCCACTGGATAGGTAAGAAGGAAACAAGGGCCTGGCAAAATGGTCCAAATGGTAAAAGCATTTACTGAGCAAGCTGGATGAGTAGAATTTGATTCCCAAACTCACATTGGAATGAGATAACTTATATCAGAAATTTATTCTCTGACTTTCATATGTATAGTATGACTTTTATATGCCCCTAACACGCAGGCAAAGACACACACACACACACACACACACACACACACACACACACACACACACGAATAAATAAATTAAATACATAAATAAATAAATGTAGCAAAACAACTTGTTAACCATAGTTTTACAGGAAGTCTAATTAAACAATTATGTGGAAACTTTGAATTATCAAGTGCTATTCAAATAGGGAAATGTCATTGAGGTAATTAAATATGTTAAGATACTAAAGACCTTGAATGCTAAAACAGTCAGGAAAGTATTTATAGTAGGACCTTCTTTTTAAAGGATTGAAAAGCTTAGTAAGGAAATTTAAATTAGGACCTAATCTTATATGTGGCACTTTAAATAAAGCAGGGAATATGGGAATCAAAAGAAGATTTAAACACGATTGACAATGTAAGAAGGGAGGAATATTTAAAAGCTTCTTTAAGACCTTAAATCTGAAGCTTTTTGTAGCTAAGCTACAAAAATATAGTTTTTTTAATTATTGTTTTTGGGGCTTGTTTTGTTTCATACTCAGGATTACATTTTCCACTTCTCCTATAAAGATAATGGGAAAGGGACTGTGTAACTTGAAAAGTAGTTGGGAAGATTAAAAGTTCGCAAAAGTGAAAGAATTTGCAACTTGTGAAACAAAACGTGTGACTCTGCCCACTCCTGTTTTCCAAGCTAGAAGTTAGAAAGTTGTCATATTCTCATAATCCTCTGCTACCCACAGCAAATCTGTTGCCAAATGTGAGTTCTTTTGTGTTGTATTGTATATGTTAATAATTTTTTTACTTGCCAAATTAAACCCGTATGTTTTCCCTCACATGATTTCTAATAAAGAATGTAGATACTTTGCCTACTTATGTTCATAATATTGAGTATATTTTCACAGGAAAGTTCAAAAAATCACTTTATCTCTTTGAAGTTGCAAATTGGTACAGACTACTTGAATTTGAACAGAAAAACTAATGCAAGAAAGAAGCAGCCATTCACAAAGCAAGTTATTCACTAGGACACAAAGTTTTCCCCAAAATTCATCTCTGTGACAGCCAGAAATAAAAATTTTAAGATAATTGAGGATTTTGGGAAAGTTCAGTAGATAAGGACTTAACATACAAGAGCTTAGAATCCTGTATTTCACATTGGAAGCAGAGAATCAACTCCTTGAAATTATCCTCTCAATTCCACATATGTGTAGTGACATACATGTGCCCATAACCATGCATTCACACACACACACACACACACATTTATTTAAAATATACCTATTGTTTCATTGGAAACATTATAATTTAATTTGTTGAAACCATTATCTTCTTTAATGAATCAAAATAGAGCTCAAGGAGTTCACCTTTAGTTTATCAATAATAAATACGCCAGATAAAATTTAATAAAACATTAGATCATAAATGCTATTATTTGCTTTCTAAAGATAAATAAACACAATTATAGAAGTGAAAACATAAATTTATATTTTAGAGGCATACAATCATTTCTATCAGTAATTACTGTATTATTTTTTCAGATACATTGTGTCAAGTATCAAAAGTTAAGTAGGAGAGACCAGAAATAAGTGACCCAATTAACAATCTACAAGGCTGGAATGTAAATCTTACATGCAAAAATAGTCCTTCCAGCACACAGGGCTACCTGGCACTTAGACGTCCTGCTCTATTTGTCCACTAAGGCAGATGACAAACAGGTTCAAAGATCAGTGCACTGTCCTGCTGAGGCCAGATGGGACTCTCAATATTTTAGTTTCAAAAGATACTATCAATTAATTACAGCTGGCACTTGAGGTCATTATTTGCTTTGATTTCCTTTCCCAGCAGTTCTTTCTTCCTTCTTGAGGTCATTATTTGCTTTGATTTCCTTTCCCAGCAGTTCTTTCTTCCTTCTTTCCATTCCTTCTTTCTTTTTCGCATCCACACTTAGCTGAATTAAGTCTCACTAAAGAAGTCTTTCAGTGTGGTGCAAGTGTCTTTCTGACGGTGACTGCATAAACATTCCGATTTTGTGCTATGAGACTCAAGTCTAGGGACTAAATTTAATCTTGATTCATTGTGTGTGTGTGTGTGTGTGAGAGAGAGAGAGAGAGAGAGAGAGAGAGAGAGAGAGAGAGAGAAAGAGAGAGAGAGAGAGAGAGAGAGAGAGAGAGAGAGAGAGAGAGAGAGAGTTTCTTCAGCGTAATGAATTCGCTGTCTTTAATAAGCAATTCTGAAAACAACATGTCCTTAGTGCCTTGGCAAACCCACAGAACTTCTGCTCCTGCATCTTACATGGCAATTTTAGTTTCAGCATTGTGGGACAAAAATATCACTTTTTTTCTGATTTACACAATTATAATTGAAAGTACGAATACAAAGTTATGCGGGGAAACATTTACAAGAGGAATAATTCTTTTGTGTCTGTCTAGCTACAAATTATAGAAGCATCAAGAATTCCCAGCAAACACTATTTGTGTGGGGTTAAAACACCAAGAAGGATGGCTAGGATGCCAGTTGTCTTAGGAATTTTTTGCAATACATATCTATCTATACTAATCCCAACTCATAACTGTTAATTAAATTTGTAATTCCGTGTCTCTCAACTAATTTTGACAGTGGCATCGATAGAATATAATGAGGAATAGTCAGCAAGAAAAAAAAGAATATCTTTAGAGAAAGACAGTTACAGAATAAACTGTTTTTCAGGCTAGAAGTAATACTGAGCAATTCGTCTAGGTGTGTTTTGTTCCTCCAGCTATTGAATGTTTTTGTACAAACATGTAAAATGAGCACCTGAATAAAGTAGTCAACACAAGCCGAATTTTTTTATACAAACATGTAAAATGAGCACTGGAATAAAGTAGTCAACACAAGTCAAAAGCTGATTTCGTAATTTCAAATTTTGTTTTACACATTGAAAATAGCTTCCCTATGGTCCAAGCAGAAGAAGGGAAAAAAGCATCACTAAAGAAAATTAACAGAGGCCGGGAAAGTACTTCATTGAATATCAAAATAAGACAAATGAAGCAGAGTCGGTTATAGTAGTGCAGGCCTATCTATAGTCTCAGCCTCTAAGGAAGAAGAAGTCCTTGTGGACAATAGAGGATTCAAAGCCAACATCTAAAACTTACTGAGACCTTGTCTCAAAATATGTTTTTGCCTTTTGTAAATATAGCTGAATATTTGACCCTTGCCTAGCACACCCAAGGCCCCTAGTTCCCATGGAACCTTAAGGGATGCAAATTGGGAAGGAATAGGTCAAAATATCACTATTCGCAGATGATACGAAAGCATACTTAAGTGACCCCAAAAGTTCCACCAGAGAACTACTGAATAAAAAAAAACTTCAGCAAAGTGACTGGGTATAAAATTAAAGAAATCAGTAGCCTTCCTCTATTCAAAGGATAAACAGGCTAAGAAAGAAATTAGAGAAAGGAAACGATTCAAAATAGTCGCAAATAATATAAAATACCTCTGTGTGACTCTAACCAAGCAAGTGAAAGATCTGTATGACAAGAACTTCAAGTCTCTGAAGAAAAAAAATGGAAGGATACCTCAGAAGATGGAAGATCTGCTGTGTTCATGGATTAGCAGGATTAATATTGTAAAATATTACCAAAGGAATCTTCAGATTCAATGCAATCCCCATCAAAACTCCAACTCAATTCTTCATAGAGTTAGAAAGAGTAATTTGCAAATTCATTTGGAATAACAAAAAACCCAGGATAGCTAAAACTATCCTCAACAATAAAAGAACTTCTGGAGGAATCACCATCCCTGACTTCAAGCAGTATTACAGAGCAATAGTCATAAAAACTGTATGGTATCAGTACAGAGACAGGCAGTTAGATCAATGGTATAGAATTGAAGACACAGAAATGAACTTGATCTTTGACAAAGGAGCTAAAACCATCCAATGGAAAAAGATAGCATTTTCAACAAATGGTGCTGGTTCAACTGGAGATCAGCATGTAGAAGAATGTAAATCGGTCAATTCTTACTGTCCTTTACAAAGTTCTAGTCCCAGTGGATCAAGGACCGCCATATAAAACCAGATACACTGAAACTAATAGAAGAAAGAGTGGGGAAGAATCTCGAACACATGGGCACTGGGGAAAATGTCATGAGCAGAACACCAATGGCTTATGTTCTAATATCAAGAATTGACAAATGGGATCTCATAAAACTGTAAAGCTTCTGTAAGGCAAAGGACACTGTCAGGACAAAACGCCAACCAACAGATTGGGAAAAGATCTTTACCAATCCTACATCCAACAGAGGGTTAATATCCACTATATACAGACAATTAAAGAAGTTAGACTCCAGAGAGCCAAATAATGCTATTAAAAATGGGGTACAGAGCTAAATCAAGCTCAAATTACCCAAGACACAATCCACAGACCACTTGAAGCTCATGAAGAAGGATGAACAAAGTGTGGATGCTTCACTCCTTCTTAAACGGGGAAACAAAACTATTCAGGAGGCAAAGTCTGGAGCATAGGCTGAAGGAACACCCATTCAGAGTCTGCCCCACATGTGGCCCATACATATACAGCCACCCCATTAGATAAGATGGATGAAGCAAAGAAGTGCAGACCGACAGGAGCAGGATGTAGATCGCTCCTGAGAGACACAGCCAGAATACAACAAATACAGAGGCGAATGCCAGCAGCAAACCACTGAACTGAGAATAGGGACCCCCGTTGAAGGAATCAGAGAAAGAACTGGAAGAGCTTGAAGAGGCCTCGACCCCATATGAACAACAATGCCAAGCAACCAGAGCTTCAGGACTAAGCCACTACCCAAAAGATTACATGGACTGACCCTGGACTCTGACCTCATAGGTAGCAAATGAATAGCCTAGTAAGAGCACCAGTGGAAGGGGGGAAGCCCTTGGTCCTGCTAAGGTTGGACCCCCAGCATAGGGAATGTTGTTGGGCAAAAGGGGGAGAGGATGGGGAGGGGAAAACACTTATACAAGAAGGGGAAGGGGAGGGGATAAGGGGTTTATGTCTGGGATATTCGGAAAGCGAATAACATTTGAAATGTAAATTTTAAAATGTCCAATAAAAAAAGAAATGTAAGTTTAAAATGTAAATTTTAAAATGTAAATTACAAAACAACAAACTATAGGATAGTAGACGTTTGATAAATAGGAAGAAAGAAGGGAAACTAAATATGATTAATGATGTTGTTTTAGCTACAAAATCACAGATTAAGGGCAGCTGTCTTAATTGATGGGAAAGGATTCTGAATTACAAAATGATGCTCACTGAGGGAACTGGGAAATGCTCAGGTAACAAAAATGGGAGGTCAGAAGAGATCTCAGCAATATAGTCTAGATTTCAGAAATATGATGAGATAATTTGATATAGTTTGGAGAGCAGTATAGTTGTTAGAATGTGACACATTTCCTCACAATCATTACTAGTGGAAAAAAGGCCAAGAAAACTTTAACAGGAAAGATAAGTTTTCAGGAAATTAAAAGTGAAATAAAATATATGAGCAGATGTGAAAAAGAGATTAGCAGGAAATTTTTCTTTCAAAAGTAGAAGTAAATATTAGAAATACATCTTTTCTCAAATAGTAACCAACATTCTTTTTTTTATTAACCATTCCATTGGTTTACATCTCAAATGATATCCACTTCCCGGTTACCCTTCCACAAACCCCCAATCCCATATCTGCTCTCTCTCCTCTCTCCCATTTGCCTCTATAAGGGTGTTCCCCAAACCACTCACCCTCTCCTTACCCACTGTTCCAGCATTCCCCTTTGCTGGGGCATCAAACCTCCACAGGACCAAGGGCCTTCACTGCCATTGATGTCAGACAAGACCATCCTCTATTACATAAGTATCTGGAGCCCTGGAGTCCTCCCTGTGAACTCTTGGTTGGAGGTCTAGTCCCTGGGAGCACTGGGTGGTCAGGCCAGCCAATGTTGTTCTTGCTATGGGGTTGCAATCTCCCTCTCCTCCTCCAGGCTTTCTACCAGCTTTCCCACCAGGGTCCTCAAGCTCAGTCTGATGGTTGGCTCCAAGCATCCACATCTGTATTGGTCAGTTGCTGGCAGCACCTCCCAAGCATCAGCCACACCAGGTTCCTGTCCCCAATTACCTCTTGACAACTTCAACAGTATCGGGTTTGGTGACCAACATTCTTAATTTAAATTAACTCTTCCATGATAAAAAAAAAACATAGCATTTTACTATACGCAAATCAATGAAGAGTTATATTACTATTTGAAGCCATGGAATTGCTTCAATATGTGACATTTTCAGGCCACTATTATATTAAATATTTAAATGACTTTAATTCTTACTTCATAAGAAACTGGATTATGAATTACAAAAGTATGTTCTTTGGTCTCTAAGTTATGTCAACTTTACACCAAATTGTTTTTTCTATATCTTTCTTCTTTTTAATTATAATTTTGAAACTAAGTATGATGATCCTTAATCTAAACATCTTGGTATAGGATTTATTTCTGAAAGATTATTGTTTCCATTCAATTTGGAAGAATGATTTATTCTACCTATGCTATCTTTTACTGATCTGTCAAATAAAAAATAATTCTTTACCAGTTAAGCCTAGAAATTCATTATTGAATTATCACATTTGAAAATAGTTTAAGTAGAAAACGTACTTAACATCCATTTGTTTCTTATTCATTTCTGAAATTAACTACATAGTCTGTAACAAACTATGTCTTGCTTCAAGAGTACATCTGTTTGTTAGAGTGACATTGTCTGTGCCCTCATATTGGTAGTATTAACAAGCCACATATTTCTGAAAACTCTTGCACATCCTTCCTGAGTTTAAAACAATGCTTGAAAACCTCATGTTGAACAAACACTCAAAAAACAAAATTCATTATGGCAGTTGGTGGGGTAGCTCAGAGATAAATACCTGGCCTTCCACACCTGAGCCCTGACTATTATCTCCAGGTTAGCATGATTGTTACATTATCTTCAACAAAAACCATGGTCATGGAAACTAAAGAGCAGTCTTGCCCTTGTTATTCTCTTGTGTTTTTTATGGTACATAACTTTAGATCTCATCATATTGCTACAAGGAGTAGTGTACATAGAAAGTACAAAGAAAGTATGCAGTAAATCTGTAAGTGTAGGCCTTTACATTTCATGACAAATGTTACTGGAATGCATATTTTTAATTTAATTAGTATTGATTTATTATTTTTAATTTTATATTTTAAAAATGAATTTATTGTATTTTGAAAATTACAAAACTTGAATAATGTTTTCTTTTCTTTCCTTTTTCTTCTGTTAATGCAGGAACATTGTTTCATCATACTAACAATAGATATATGTTCCAACATCACCATACTCTTGCTAACACTTGTTATTGTGGCAATGTAATGTGAAGCATGTATTCTTATATATTCTGGACTAAGATAAAATGTATTAACATTTACTTTATCTTAAACCTAACCTTATGTAAATTTGAGTGTTGATGTATTAGAAATTGCTAAAATGTGTTTGATATACAGAAACAATTTAGGACAGAAGTTTGATTATGGAGAGGAAAGGCCGCCTTCTTTTTATATTTGCCTTCAAGCATAAGGAAGCAGAACTTCTCTCAAATGTAATATTTATAGAGACAGTAGACTCATAAAATTAAGAATTTGAATTTGGGAAGAAAATAAGCCAGTGTAAGTTTCCATTTAGCACTTATGTTATGATCTTTATTTTGTTCACTAATCATGCAGTGTCATAATTTCACATTAGAAAAATGAGAATAATACTATTTATCTTTCAAACTTTTAATGAACTGTAAATGAATACTAAAAAATTGTTTTGAATAGTGTCTTGTACACAGTGAGCCCCATTAACAATTTGGTAAAAATAATAATAATTTTAACAAACCAACAGCACATTCTATTTTTTAACATATTAATAATAATAATAATTTAACAATCTGACAGTACTTTGTATTTTTTAACATAAGACAATAGCTACTTCTGAGCTATAAAATAATGAGAAAAAAACTGTATTTCAATGTTCAGTGTTTTTCTTTTCTTTTTTTTTAAATTTTGACTAAATTCAAGATTAATTAAAGCCCTCTTTGATTCCAAACTGTCATACATCCACTGAAAAACAATATGTAAAAATATAACTGTCGAGGTTGAAGAGATGGCTAAGAGTATATACTGCTCTTGTAGAAGTGCCCATTTTATTTCCCAGCACCCTTTTAAAGCAGGTCCCAACTTCCTGAAACTTCAGCTCTATAGTATCCAACACCCACTTCTGCACCTTGAGAACACTGCACTCACTGGCACATGGCTGCACATATAGACACATAACTAAAATTAATATTAAAAATGTATTTAAAAACAAAACATAACTCCAAGAAAATTGTTTTAACTAGTCTGGTTCAATGGGAGAAACTTTGCTTAGCACATACAAGACCCTGGTTCACATGGAATCTTAAAAAACACACTTAAACACAATAAAAGCAATGTACAATACCCATCTCAACTAGTTGAGCCTAGCATAACTATTATCTGAGAATCTTCTTTGAGCAACTGATGGAAACAGATGCAGAGACTCACAGCCCCACAGCCAAACATTAAAGGAAGCTTGGGGAATCACAAAAAACCAACAAAATCAACTAACCTTGGCCCATTGGGGCCCACAGAAGCTGAATTCCCAACTAGAGATCATGCATGAGACAAACCTAGGTCTTCTACACATATGTAACAGTTGTGCAGCTTTGTCTTCATGTGGGACTCCTAACAGCAGGAGCAGGGTCTGTCTCTGATTCTGTTGCCTGCCATGGGATCCCTTTCCACTAATTGTGCTACCTTGCCTAGCCTAAGTAGAAGAAGATGTGCCTTGTCCTACTGCAACTTGATATGCCAAGGTGGATTGATACCCATGAGATCCCTCTCTTTTCCTTGGAGATATGGAGAAGGGGATATAGCTACAGAAGGTTGTGAGTGCTAGGAATTGAATCTGGAAGAGTAACTAGTACTTTTAACCACTGAGCTCTTTCTCTGGCTCCTGAATCCTTACTTTATTCTTTCAGCTTTTCTTTCATTCCAGAGTTTGTGAATTTTCATTGAGCTTAAACATAGACTTATCTATATGCAAACAAAAATCTTCTTGAGTTTCAGTATTGATTACCTAAAAGTATAAGTCATATTATAAGAAAATAGCATCTTTACTATGCTAATGATTCTCATAAGTATATATCTCATCTTCTTCAAAGTCTATTTGTATTTAGTTTTTGTTATACAAGTCTTAACATATAAACCCTGTATGTCTTTATTTGTATACCTTAGTTATTTACTTTCCTTGGAGTGGTGGTAAATGACAATGTATATTAAGTGAAAACTTTAACATGTTCATTTTCTTGATAAGGAAAATGAGTGAATTCTGAATTTTTATATTTTGGAGGTTGTTCACCACATTGATGAAGTCATATTTTGATTTTAATAATTTATTGAGCCTCTCCATGAATACATTCAATCATTTATGAATAAAGACAATTTTGTTTATTCCTTTTTCATGTTTCTTTGAATTTTAAATTCTCCTATTACTGCTGTCTAAAAGACTGGTTCCCAGCCTTCCTAATGCTGTGCATATAATACAGCTTCTCATGTTGTTATGATACTTTAAAACTGCAAATTTGCTACTATTATGAATCATAATCTATATGACATGCTACCCTTAAAGGGGTTGTGACCCACAAGTTGAGAAACACTGGTCTAAAAAACTAAAAATTAAAACAGTATCATGCGGAGAAACTTAATTAATTAATTCTCTGTATAAGCATTAGTTCTTTATCTTTAAAATCAATATATATGCTTTAAAAAGTTAGAGAAATTTTCTCCCATAGAATTAATGGATTTTTGAAGAGTATATTTCTTCTTTTTAAACTGATATAATTATCTTATTTTTCTTCTTCTATTTACGTGATAGATACAGTAGATCGATTCTCTCTCTCCAGTGTAACCACACTGTACATTGGGCATGCAAATCAAGTCGGTATGAGATACACACTCCAACCCTAGCTCTTGATTGCTTAGCTATGTAACCAGCTTGGGAATGAACGCTATTAACCTACTGTGTGTATGTGTAATGGGTGTATGTGCAGGGCGCGGGTGGTTTGCACTGGCAGGTGAGGTTGAAATTTTTTTTTCTTTTTTTTTTTTCGGAGCTGGTGACCGAACCCAGGGCCTTGCGCTTGCTAGGCAAGCGCTCTACCACTGAGCTAAATCCCCAACCCCAAGGTTGAAATTTCAAATGTAGGGTTTTGTAGGTTTTTTATTTTGTAGTTCATTGGGATATTGGTGGATAGATATTAGCCTTTTTTGCACTATACTGTGTTATTTAGTGTGGTACTGAGGATTGAATTCATATCTTCACACATTTCATGCAAATACTTTACCACTGAGATGTATTGTCAGACCGACTTTACACTTTTTAATTTCAGATACCTTCTCATTCAGTTGCTCAGGCCAGACTTGAGCTTGTAATCTTCCTGACACAGCAACCCAAGTACCTGACATTCCAGGCAATTTATTTATTATTCTCTTATATGTAGTAGGATGCCTTGATACTGGTGGCTTATGTGTGGGTTTGTGGTTTTGGGTTTTCATTTTTTTTTTTTTTTTTTTTAAAAGCTTTTTTCTAATGATACGAATTTATTAAAGAACATCAGATGTTTCAAGATAGTCATGTGTTTAAAATGGGGGTGGGGATTAACATCTACTTCAGTCAAGAAAATGAGAGAAAATCCTTAAAGTGATTGAGAGCATACATTCAGTACATCAAAGTGCACATTAGTGGATTACTTCATTAATGAGTTGCAGTTCTCTGGATTTTATTGTGTAAGCTCAGCACCATCTAATGTGACTAAAATAACATCTGTGATTCTGCAAAATTGAAATCAGACAAAGTGTTCTCAATTTAAACACTCTCTTGCCTATATGAATGCCTCGGTGTTGAAATACAACAGGGGAGACCGGTTATTGGGGAAAGGAAGAAGTAGGGGAATTTCTTGTGACCTTCTCTCTGGTTTGAAACCTCAGGGGATTTAAAAGAAATAGAGACTCCAGATATGGCTTAGTTTTAATGTTAATGCTACGGCACAGCTGGGACTTGTCCTACATTTCCTGAGAACTCTAATTTACAAAAACTAGATCCTAGCATTTTGAAAGCAGATTTGAGACCTCTAAAGCTATTTTTTTTTTTATTGTTTTTCCCTTACCTTTGCTTAGTCTATTGTATTGTCCCAGTTTTTTTTTTTTTTGGGGGGGGGGCTACCTTCATAGGTTGCTGTTAACTTTGAAACTAAAAACTTCTATGTGACTTTTGCCTCTATCTTACAGATCCCTCCAATATCTTGTCTTATACTGTAAATAAATCATAATGATCAAGATAAAGAATATACAATTTTATATTCTTTTTATCCAATTAGAATGAGCTAACATACTTTTATAAAATATTGATTTTCCCTAGTATTGGAGAGGAGGGAAATAGAGAGAGAGAGAGAGAGAGAGAGAGAGAGAGAGAGAGAGAGAGAGAGAGAGAGAGAGAGAGAAAAAGAAAGAGAGAGAGAGAAAGAAAGAAAGTAAGTAAGTAAAAGTTTAGAGAATTGAACTAAAATTTTATGTAGTGCCTTATTATGTTGTTTATGTCAGACTTTGTACTTATAGCAGATATATTTTTGCTAACCCATTTTATGGACAAGGAAAGAGTACATAAATACTCCATATCTGGACTAATATTCTTAACCAAGACACCAAAACACTTAGAATTCTCGGTGGGGTTTTTTCCATGTATTTTTAAACAATCATAATATGTGCCTAATGTGAAATTGTAAACACTAAAACTTTGAACTACAAGGCAGAAAAGGAAAGAACGATAGTGTTCAACAGTTTTACTCATTAAATCATTGTTGAGAGTCAGCCATCTATCTGATACTTTCCTGGCCACTGACGCTGTGGGAATTTAGGAGAAATGTTATCACTATAATTATCCTTTCTGCAGTTTACTCTGGCATAATTCTGTTTTCTGTCTAATTCACAATTCCCATTAAAACTATTCATTGAGTTAAAGCCTAAGGCAGAGATTGGAAACCTTTCAAAGGAAGTATAATAGATCTTAATTTATTTACATGTTGGGAAGAAATACATGGATGATAGCCATGACATAGATTAATAGTCCATCCATCTTTGAATTTTCATCAATGGAGAAATAAAGTTGAAATGACCAGTAAACGGATACCATCTAAGACAGTTCAGTAAAAGCCATGAAACAATAGATGGGGATGGAATGTTTGAAGTTTTGTCTCAAAGAAAGGCAATGTTGAGGAATGATGGAATTCTTATTCATTGGGACTTAACAAAAATTAGTTAGATCATTAAGGCACTGCTACCAGAGTGGTTAATACCGAACTCTCATGATGTTGGTTAATTCTATTGAATGTGTTTTAATAAATCAGTAAGTCTGGTCCAGCTCCTCCTCTGGCTTTCTTTGTATCATCCTGATGGCCTCCTGCCATTATGTATCTGACATGTTGTGACATAGATATCATGTTGATGACATGTTAAAATGATTATATAAATGCCTTTTTCTTATAAAGTATCTAGCCTCACATAGTTTGTATAACTGAAAAAATACTGACAAATCATCCTATCATAAAATTCATGCACATTTATCTATTGAAAGCACAATAAACCAATTATTCACAAATTGTATACCTTTGAATCCTGTAGCTTCAGATTGTAGACACATCCCCCAAAACAGATTAGAATAGGAGGTAAAATGTCAATTACAACTCAATTGTCCCAAATTTGCACCCATTCCATTGAAAATTTGATGAGTGCCCAGGGATATTTAGCTTTGTTCCTCGTCTGCCCCACCCACAGAGGATATAAAGCATCCCACATCATTCTTTGAGCCTGTTCATCTGTGGTTTGGGGGAGTAATTGCAAATGAAATGAAGCTATGTCCCCTGTATATCAGAGTCATTGTTTGTGTTATCAGAACAATCTAATCCCACTTGCATTTGGTAAAGAGGACTGGTAAAAGTTGTGCTCTTACTCTTTTGTAAGTTCTGAGACATTGCCTCTCTACATGTAAAATAACTGGAAATCAGTCTACATTCTATAGCATTGGTGTAATTTCACATGGGGAGGACTGAAGCATCTGCAATGGTTTGAAGAGAACTGAGGAGCTATGTTTTATAAAGTGCTAAAATTAACACACACACATACATATACACACACACACACACACAAACACACACACACACAAATAACCAAAATGGCTGCTGTAATCAATAATACCTGCTAGTATAAGAGGAAAAGAAATATCTTGAGTATCTATTACATGTTTTACACTTTATTGTTATATCATTCAATGTTCAAGTCATTATGACTTTAGGGAATATTATTTTTACTGTTCAGGTAATAAGTACAATGAATTGGAAATACTATTGACTTTAGCATCAAATATAGTTGAGTTTGAAGTGTGGATAAGCTTCCTAATAGTTATGTGAAAGATATTTATACTCATTTAGCCTTGCTGATGAAACAGAAAGCCACACTACCTTCTATTGCAAGTGAACAATACTGGTTCTGCTCTATTTTGCAGTTAAGTATCATGTTAAAGACATAAAATATGATCTTTAAAATTTATGATCTTGGTAAATTTATACTGAATATCAAGTCTTTCTCTGTCTCTCTATCTCTCTCTATCTCTCTGTCTTTCCCCCTCCCGTGTGTGTGTGTGTGTGTGTGTGTGTGTGTGTGTGTGTGTGTGTGTGATTTTCTCTTTTTTTAATCTCATGCTAGTCTCATGGCAAACAGAGAGTATAAGAAAGTTTTTTTCTCAGCATTTTTAACTGATGAAGCTACAGCCCAGATATGGGGATAAATATCAACAGTCACAAAAATTACTAACTAGCAGAACAGGTTTCAGTAATATCATGCATTCCAAAAGAGTTGTTTATATAGAAAGAAGAAATGGTAACAATAATAAGAACTGGTAATATTTACTAAAAGTTTAACTCGTGTTATACTCTATTATAATCATATATTGTAATTGGCCATTAAATAGCATAAAATATACACAATAAAAATAACATACACGGGGCTGGGGATTTAGCTCAGTGGTAGAGCGCTTGTCTAGGAAGCCCAAGGCCCTGGGTTCGGTCCCCAGCTCAAAAAAAAAAAAAAATAACATACACAATTCATAAGAAAGGTACAATGCTTTTCTTTATAGATCACCATCAAATTGGAACAATATCAGCTACCAGGGCTTGATTATGAACTATCGTCATTTGAAAGTTTTGTTTGGAAAGTTTCCTGCTGTACAATAAATATCAGACTTCAGCATGCAATTTAACATCTCTTTGGTTTCCATTTTATGCATAAACTGTTGGCAGGGATTGTATAATGTTTAAGAACTATAAAAATTATGGAGTGTTAAGTGTTGATGTAACTTATTCTTTTAAAGGATTCCACTTTTGGGCCTGGATTTCTATCTCTCTGATGTTGTCCATGTATTTAGCTTTCCCATAGTAACTGCTATCCAATCTCTCGTTTTATTTCCATTAACCAAATTTTAAAAAATGAATTTATCTTTTAATATTTATTCATCTATTACTTCTTGAACACCATCTGGAAGTGAGGCACAATTATCAATACTGTATGTCTAACTTGTCAGCCTATATCTCTGATTCTTCTGATTCTTAAAATATTCAACTCCCACTAACCCTTGCTCCATGCACACGTTACCACCACCAAGGTTCTTGTGTACAAGTAGCTTTATTACCTAGTTTTCCATGAACCTGTCTACATAGGTAGTTTTTGTACATAACTTTTTAGCTAGGTAACTTATCTGGAAGATTCTATTTGTGGAAACTTGAATTAATTCAGACTGTTAAGAGTTTTGTGTCCTAAAAAATCACCCGTGAGTCAGAATGATAGTTATATAAATAGAAATTCAGAGGAAATAGGTTAGATGGTTTATTTAAACAATACAAGTGGACACAATGTTGTAACAGTAACAAAACAAATTTGCAAAGCAATGCAATTTCTTTTCAAATTTTAATTTCATGTGTATGGGTATTTTGCCTATGTGCCTGTGTACCATGTATGTACCTAGTATTCACTGAGGCCAAAAGAGTATGTAGGATACCCTGGAACTAGAGTTACAGACATATATGTAATCAAACCTAGGTTCTCTAGTAGAGAAGCCAGTGAGTCATCTCTCTAGCCACCAGGTGCAGCTTATTATGTGTGTATATTTGTTTTTATACATATGTGTTGATATAATATAGCATTTGTGAATAGATTAGTAGTATATTGTATTTGCTAAAATATTTGTAATGAATACATTATAATGAAATACATTGACAGAATATATTTCTGTCACTTATCCATATGTAACAAATTCTTGTCTTTATAAACCTTGCTTGTACACTGATCAATGCCTACAATCTGATTCTCCATGTCATATATATCACAAATACACATACAGAGTTGTCACAAGTAGGATGGCTACCACAAATTTGTTCTTCTTTCTCTTTGACTCCATATAGTTCCATAACAGTGAACAAATATATTTCCAAGGCCATTGAGAGACTGTCAAGGAAAGTACACAACTCCTAGTTGAAATCAAATTAGGGCAATAGATATATTTTGAACATTTACTCATGCACAAAGTATGGAAATATTTTTTTCTTTCTAGACATAATCTAGATCTATGCTTTTTCTTTCTTTCTTTCTTTCTTTCTTTCTTTTTTTATTAACTTGAGTATTTCTTATTTACATTTCGAATGTTATTCCCTTTCCCGGTTTCCAGGCCAACATCCCCCTAACCCCTCCCCTCCCCTTCTATATGGGTGTTCCCCTCCCCATCCTCCCCCCATTACCGCCCTCCCCCCAACAATCACGTTCACTGTGGGTTCAATCTTGGCAGGAACAAGGGCTTCCCCTTCCACTGGTGCTCTTACTAGACTATTCATTGCTACCGATGGAGGTCAGAGCCAGGGTCAGTCCATGTATAGTCTTTGGGTAGTGGCTTAGTCTCTGGAAGCTCTGGTTAGTTGGCATTGTTGTTCATATGGGGTCTCGAGCCCCTTCAAGCTCTTCCAATCCTTTCTCTGATTCCTTCAACGGGGGTCCTGTTCTCTGTTCAGTGGTTTAATGATGGCATTCGCCTATGTATTTGCTGTATTCTGGCTGTGTCTCTCAGGAGAGATCTACATCCGGTTCCTGTAGGCCTGCACTTCTTTGCTTCATCCATCTTGTCTAATTGGGTGGCTGTATATGTATGGGCCACATGTGGGGCAGGCTCCTATGCAGCACAGTTTAACAATCACAGATATTTAAAAGCATCAAGGGACTGAAGGAGCTGAAGGGGTTTGCAAACCCACAGGAAGAACAACAGTATCAATCAACCAAAGCTCCCAGGGACTACACCACCAACCAAAGAGTACACATGGAAGGAACCATGGCTCCAGCCACATATGTGGCAGAGGAAGGTCTTGTCAGACACAATGGAAGGAGAGGCCCATGCCCCAGTATAGGAAAATGCCAGGGTTCGGTCCCTAGCTCCGAAAAAAAAAAAAGGAAAATGCCAGGGTGGAGAGGTGGAAGGGAGTGTGCAGGTAGTTGGGGAAGCACCCTCATAGAAGCAGGGGGTTGGGGGAATGGGATAGACAGTTTCCAGAGGAAAAAGGTATAACATGTGAAATGTAAATAAAGAAAATATCCAATAAAAATAATTCCATAAGGAACTGCGAAAATTAAAAGAAAAAGCATCAGTATTCCCAACAGGAGTGAGATACAGAAAATAATTCTTCATAATCCCCACAAATAGTAAAATATTCCTCTTGATTCTCTGTTTCTGAGATAAATGAAAGGGAATTTCTCTGCTTATTGTACAATAAATGAAAGGAACAGCTAAGTAATTTCTGTATTGAATCAATTATTAGGTCACAGTTTCCTTAAGGAGAGACTGACAGGGCTACTTGCCAAAGTGATATTGTTAAGGATTTGCTCAAAAGAGAGATGGTAAAGAAAAGGTGAAGGGAAGAAGGAAACTAAATAATACTTAGATAAGTAACTACTTATAGTAAGAAACTAATTTCAACATGATCTCATGGAACTTTTAAAGGTCAAAATATTGGCAACTGTGTTTGTGGTCCCATATAGCAAAGGGTTTGGGCATTTTCATTTACAGAGCTGCCAGAAATTAGATTCAAATTACCCTGGAGTAGGAGACATTGAGCTACCAGGCTCTAGATATCTTCAGGTATAAGGCGACCCTCCAGAGAAGGAAACAGTGATAAGGAACCAAGAACAGCAGGATGGCCTCCTTGATATGTTGAAGCACATAGGTGTAGTACCCACTGGAGTCAGAGAAGAAAACTGATTGAGGATGGCAAAAGCATCAAATTTTATGTTGTTGCACTAAGAAGAATTAACATGAATCATGCCCATTAATGAGTAAGCATATACAGTGTTGTCAATTACAGGCACGATCAATGTGACATAGTGTATCTCTAGAACATATTTATCTATAATAACTGAAAATTTTGCCAATAATAGATGGAAATGCTTTGCATTTTCTTTCATCTGGTCATATTAAATTTGCATATCTATATATTAAATATCATTGGATAAAGCAGTCATAGGGATTATTGGGTATTATGGAATACATTAATTTCTCCAAGGTAGCCAAAGCGGAATTTTGTAAAATCCATGCATATAAAAGCCTTGTTCCAATGACTTATGCCCCACAAGAACACAAATGAAATCAAAATTATTGGCAGTAGCAATTGGAAGAAAGCTTTCAATGCCAATGGTTGTAAAGGAAGGAATTAGCAGATTTTGACACAGACCAATACAAGGGAAATGAAAGGTCAGTATCTATTGGGATTTGGAGGCAAGCTGCTTATAAGAAGCCAGCTCAGCTTAAGACAGATGTTCATTTATCCTGCTGGGTTTCTTCTCTCTGTCACTTTGAAAGGAGCTAGAGCTCTGCAGCCATTGCACAGTAAGGCAATGCTGAAGATGGAAGGCATGACAGAAAGATGGCAGGCTTCTGTGTGGGAGGAGGATAAAGAACCAAGGTTCTTATCTGTCAATTGTGTACTGATTACAACTGCATCTCGAATGTGAGAACAGTAAATCTCTTTACTATTTCTGCATTTTTGCTGTGTAATGTCAAACTCCCTTCTAACCAATGGAGTCCTGTTTTTTCATATCTAAGACATTATCTGTTTACCAGGATCCCTTTAGGCTACATTTCAAATGTTCCCAAATCTGGCTAAACAGCATCGACAAAATATCTATTTTTAAGATAAGGAGTGTGTAACTATATTAAATGCAAATGTTACAACAGCTTAGAAAGTAATTTGACTGACTGGAAGAATTTCATTACACAAGCAAAATTAATGTTTTGGACTGCTTTGCAATAATAAAGATCTGCTTCTCTGTTTTGAAGTATGCCATGTTCTGTAGGGCTTCAAGGAATGAGCTAATGGCGGAAGCTAGAGAATGAAGAAATGATACACGTAGACTCATACAGATTTAACTTTTCTGTTGGAGATGCTGCAGCACTCCAGATGTTGGGGTGTTTAATATGTACAGTTGAGCAGGGAAGTAGTAGTATTGTCAGCAGCTACACTCCAAGGAGAGAAAGGGTTTGCTATCCCTCTTAGCTTCCTTTAGGGAAGGCTTTGCCACTTCTGTGGATCTGAGACACTGGAGTTTTTACTGTCACAAACACATATACACTCAGAATTTCACATTCACTTGCTACTACAGAATTGAAAAGTTTCAAGAAACTTTTACTGCTGCATTTCTTTGAAAAGGTTTCTCCCTCCCCTTCTCCCTCTCCCTCTCCCTTTGCCCTCTCTTTCCCCTCATCTTTAGAGGCTTTAGTGTTTCTGAATATCAAGTATTAATTAACATTGGGATACAAAAGGAATGTTGAGTGAGAGTCTCATGATACAAGCAATTGTGGTTTCAACTAAAGGTCAGTCACTGGACCCTCACATAGCCAAATTTTTTTTCTGCCAAATTGTTTGACAACAATCTTGAAATAAGAAGCATAGTGATTGTTTTTCTTATGAGATACTTTTTACTGTAATAAGTAGCCTATGTATCTCACTGAAATTGCAACAGAGTGAAAAGCCAACTTTTGCAATCATTACTGGAATGGAGTTTGAAAATGTATAAAATGAAAGGCATTGTGGTGGTTTGAATATTCTTGGCACTATTAGGAGACGTGGCCTTGTTTTATTAGGTGTGGCCTTATTGGAGGAAGTATTTCACTGTGTGCATGGATTTTAAGACTTAGCTGTCTGGGGAGCATCTGGCCCGAGACTGCGCAGGAGGTTATCATGAAGAAGTTATGAGCATCTGTAAGGTGTCATAAAAAGCAACCAGCCAACCACAAGGGAAGGGAAAAATGTGCTCTTAGCAGCCAGGCCAAACTTTCTGGCCTTGATGGCCTGGCCAAACAGAAGAGAGAGGAGTTACTGCAGGCCTCCATCTCCCTATATCATCTCTTCAGTGACATGGTCAATGCCACAGCTTTCTGAAGGAACTTGCTCAGCTGATATGACCAAGAGAAACATGACCTCCCTTGGAGAAAATGGGTAAAAGAAGAGGCCAACTTGGACAGGAGAGACTATGCTAATATGGGTGTCAGAGGTTATGCTGCAGCAGGCCCAAGTTGCCAGTGATCGACTATTATACCGATGGATGCAGAAGTGGCCAATGCTTCAAGATCTGGTCAGTGCTTTCCTGGAGGAGGTGAACCAGCTCTGGTCTGGTCTAGATTACTATTCTCAAGGCTATCGACTACAAAAAGGAGCTAGGAAGGTGGTAGAGCAGCTAGGAGGCCATATGCCACGTACAGCAGAGACCCTGCAGCAGCTCCTACCTGGTGTGGGGAGGTACATGGTCAGAGCCATTGCTTCTATTGCCTTTGTCCAGGTAACCTGTGCGGTGGATGGGAACATTTTACAGGTGCTGTGACATGTCTGCGCCATTGGTGCTGATCCTGCCAGCACCTTTGTCTCTCATCACCTCTGGAACTTAGCCCAACAGCTAGTGGATCCAGCCCAGCCTGGTGGCTTCAATCAAGCAGCCATGGAGCTGGGGGCCAGAGTCCGTACCCCACAGTGCCCTCTCTGCAGCTATTGCCCTGTGCAGAGTTTATGCCAGGCACACCAGACAGTGGGATAGGTACAGCTTGCTAGGCAGTCCTGACAGAGAGGAGTGCACTCTCAACACAAAACAGTGCCAGCTTTGCCTCCCTTCCACAAACTCCTGGGGCCCGACCGTGGGAGTGGCCAACTTCCCTGGAAAGGCCAGCCGCAGGCCTCCCAGGGAGGAATCCTCTGCCACTTGTATTGTGGAGCAGCCCAGAATACTGGGGGTCCCCTCATCCTCCTGGTGCAAAGGCCTAACTGAGGTCTGCTGGCAAGACTGTAAGAATTCCCATCTGTCACCTTGGAGCCCTCAGCATCAGCACAAAGCCCTTCTGCTGAAAAAAACCCAGCCGGGGAAAGCAAGTCCTGGATAGTTTCTTTCAGTGTCATATGCCCACAGACAACCACAACAGTACTACCCAGTGATACCCTGGCATTCCCCACCCAAAATTCAGTCTAATAAAATGCTTATTTTTGTTAAAAAAAAAAAAAAAGACCTAGCTGTCTGGAAGCCAGTCTTCTCCTATCGGCCTCCATAGGAAGTTCTATGAAGTTACATGAAGATGTAGAACTCTCAGCAACTCTTGCACCATGCCTGCGTAGATCCTGCCATGAGCCCACCTTGACAATAATGGACTGAACCTCTGAACCTGTAAGCCAGTCCCAATTAAATGTTGTCCTTATAAGAGTTGCCTTGGTCATGATGTCTGTTCACAGCAGTAAAACCTCAACTAAGACACGCATAATACCACATAGATTTGAAATCAGATGATAAATGTGTACTTTGAAAAGCACGAACATTTTAGTGGAGTAACATGCATCAAATCCTAAATGGGGATTTAAAGTACATACAAGAATAGTAAATGTTGAAAACTGAAATGTGAATTTTAATTTGGCCCTTCAGAACTACAACCTTACCAGAAGAAAAAAAAATTAGAGCACTGTGAAAATTCCACTACACTAGCCTTACATTTATAAACATGGTCTGAAAATTGAATATGAGGTAGTATATAATGCAAAGACACTAAAATAATTTAATGGCCAAAAACTAAAGTAAATAAACATGACCAAAGAAGTGCAACCTTAGGAATCTCTCTGAAGTTACAAAAAGCACTACATTTCTCTTCTGATTTTAAACTATGTTTTGAAAAATCAAATCACCTGGATAAATACTAAATTATAATCAAATGAATAAATTTCATGGGCTGACCATATTTACCTCACATTTTTGAAGGGCAAACAAATATAATACTGTTTATATAAATTTCCCCTTCCAAATATTTGTATTATGAAAAAAATATCTTTTGATATTTTTGGTCTAAAACAACATTGTCAACAGACAAGTACCTGTATGCAGATACTGGACTCACCATTGTACATAACAGACTTTTATTATGTTTATTTTCCCTTCCTTTTTATCTTCTTTATTCAGTCTGTTTATCTGATCCTATCCATCTACAGTCTTTTCATATTTCTTTTTACTAGAAGAGTTTAGTGGACTTCCATATTAGGAGAGGGCATTTGACAGCATCTCTCCAATCAGATCACATTTCCAAATCCTGTTAATCAGGACTAATGTTGCTCTTTCATTGGAAAGAAAGTACTATTTTTCTGTTGGAGATGTGGTAACAAAAACACAGGGCTAGGAAATGTCTCAGTGGGCAAAGCGTTTGTTACAAAAGCATGAGTTCATATCCTCAGGACGCAGACACACAAAAAGCCAGACCAATGTTTGGTGTCAGTAAGTGAGGGTAAAATAGGCGACTTCTAAAAGCACAAGTTGGTATAAAAATATTGGTGAGCTCTCTCTCTCTCTCTCTCTCTCTCTCTCTCTCTCTCTCTCTCTTTCATATTGTTAAATTTGACCACTTATAACACTTATAAATGAGGCAAGCATGGCATGTACTTGTATGGTTGTATGTATTAGTATGTTAAAGAAGAATATGAAGTGGTGGCACTCATTCAACAACATCCATAGCCACAGTCACAGTCACAGCCACAGCCACACACACACACACACACACACACACACACACACACACACACACACAGAGGCGGGGGGGGGAGTATACTCTTATTTTAAAATAAGAACCCATATTCTAATTATTACTATAGAAAGAATTTCACCCAATAATTTAAGTGTTTTAAAATGTAGTCTTTTCTTTGAGCACTATGAAAGTTAGACTCTGGATTGATTTGTTTTTTGCCTGTATCTGATATCCCTAAATACAATTAATTGATATTGATTTTGATGAATTATATTTAAAGCCTAAAGTAACTTAGATTCTACCTAGTACTGTGACCATAGGTCAAAAACCTATGGAAATTAATAAGTAGTCTTTAGTGAATCAATGTATGCCGTTCTACAAGCAAACCAGAAGCAAATCAATTATAACATAAGGAACCATAGAGCAAATTAGTAAACTCTTATTTTGGTGAACACTGATCCCAAAGAGTAGAAAAGCCAGTAACCTTGGAGTTGAAATCTAGCTCTAACTCTGAACTCTTCTTCTGGGATAAGGGAAATAATATTAGCTTCTTCAAAAGTTTCTCACATACTTACAAAAGGCAGATAATGCCTCTGCCCTGAAAACAGAAGGGGAGGAAGAAGAGCGTGGGCATAGGCAGGGTGACAGAAAACATGAGGAGGAGAGGAAGAACAAGAAAAACAAAGTGTGGATGAAAATGCCAAAGTGAAATCTTTTATTTTGTATACTAATTTTAGGAAAAATAAATTAAAGACAAGCAGAAAGAAAAACCAAACCAACTGTGGTGTTGTGAATAAGAATATCCTACTTAGGGCTGGAGAGATGGCTCAGCCGTTAAAGGCTAGGCTCACAACCAAAAATATAAGAATATCCTACTTAAGCAAAAAGAAAACTCCTCCACTGTTGGTGGAAATGCAAACTTGCACAGTCACTCTGGAAATCAATTTGGCATTTTCTTTGAGAATTGGGACTAGTTCTATCTGAAGACACAGCTATACCATTCCTGAGCATAATCTCAAAAGATGCTTCACCGTCCCACAAGGACACTTGCTCAAATATGTTCATAGCAGCTTTATCTGTAATAACCAGAAGCTGGAAACAACCCAGATGTTCCTTAACTGGAGAATGGATGAAACAAATGTGGTACGTCTACACAATGGATACTACTCAGCTATTAACAACAAGGACATCATGAATTTTGCAGGTGAATGGGTGGAACTTGAGAATATCATCCTGAGTGAGGTAACCCAGACCCAAAAGTACTTGTGTGGTATGTACTCACTTATAAGTAGATACTAGTAAAGTTCAGAATAATCAAGAAATACAAAAGTAGCCAAATAAGGAAGGCCCAAGGGTGGAATGTCAAATCATTCTCAGAAATGGAAACAAAATAAATATCCTATCTGAGGTTGAACTGGGAACTGGGTGGGAGAGTAGATGGGGATAGGAGCAAAAGGGGGTAAGCTGTAGGGAGAACAGGGGAGAGAGGAGGAAGAGGAAGCGATCTCTAGGGTAGGCCAGAGAACTGGGATGGGTGGGTATTTGAGGGCAACACTGGCTGAGCCCCCCTAGCACTGGTGGGATATGGATCTGGAAGTGGCCACTTTGTCTAGACAACAGGACTCCCAGTGATGGGATAAGGACAGTAATCCACTCACAAATCCTTCAACACAAAATGTGTCTTGCCTACAAGATGTACAGTGAAAAATACAGTGTGGCCAACCAATGACTTCCCCAAATTGAGACCCATTCTATGTGCACTGATCCCTGACACTATTAATGATATTATTATGTTTGCAGACAGGATCCTAGCATGTCTTTCCTCTGAGAGGCCCCACCCAGTAGCCAAGGGAAAGAGCTTCAGGGACCTATAATCAAACATTAGATGGAGCTCTGGGAGTTCCATGGAAGAACTAGGTGAAGGATTAAGGAACCGAAGAGGACAGGGACTCAGGAAGACAACAAAGTCAACTAAGCTGGACACTTGGGGGCTCTGAGAGACTGAACCGATAACCAAGAAGCAAGCATGGCTGGACTTAGGCCTCCTGCACATATGTAGCAGATGTGCGTCTTGGTCTTCTTGCGGGTCCCCCAACAACTGTAGCAAGGGCTGTCCCTGTGTCTACTGCTTGCCTGCTTGAGGACCCAATTGCCCTAAATGGTCTGTCTTGTCTGTCCTCATTTGGAGAGAGTGCAATTTGATGGGCATGGGGGGAGGGGGGATGTGAGTGTTATTCAGTGTGATGTGGCACCAGAGGGGACTTCCCCTTCTCAAAAGAAGGGGAAGGTGGAATGGGATAATGACGTGCAAGAGGGGCACTTATGAAGAGAGGAGAGGTTTAATATTAGGATGTAAAGTGGAAAACTAAATACATTTAATAAAAACAAAAAATATAAAAAAAAGGATGCCCCCCCTAGACTCATGTTTTTGAATACGTGGCCCATAGGGAGTGGCACGATTAGGGGGTGTGGCCTTCTTAGTGTAGGTGTGGCCTCATTGGAAGAAGTCAGTGAAATCAGTGAAGGTAAGTGGAGATAGGCTTTAATGTTTCAGTAACTCAAGCCAGGTCCAGTGACTCTCTCTTTAGGCTGCCTAGGGATCAAATAGGTAGTAGTACTCTAATCTTCTTCAGCACCATGTCTGCCTGCATGCTTCTCACCATGACCACTAAGGATAAACCTCAGAAACTGTGAGGCAATGTCAATTACATGCTTTCCTTTAGCCCAATTTAACCTTTCTAAGAGTCTGCTTTTGACTGTCAACTCAGTTCTTATGATACTTTTTAAAATATTGCCTGTTATTGCTGTTGAGAAAAATATATAAATATACAAATAAATAAATAAATAAATAAATAAATAAATAAATAAATAAATAAATAAGCAAACATCTGGTATTTATATATGAACCGGTAATGTGAGGCATTTCTAATGTACATTTCCCAGATGCAATCATCAGACTCTATTTACAGCAACTTCACTGATTATTGTGGAAAACTGTCAGCAAATCATACCAGCCATTCCAAAATATATGGCTGCAAAAGGAGAAAAATATCACAAAACCAAGAAACATAATTTAAAAGCATAATTGTATTGTCGATAATCACCGTAGAGATAGAAAATGGTGGCTCTTACTATTTGTTAAGAAATACTGGGTTTTCTTCATATTAAGATGTTTCAAATTATATTTGGCTTTTGGGGAGCACTTTTATAATACTGGCAAATTTAAGAAGTGACACAGTAATCACATGCTAATCTCATATTAGCCAACAAAAGAGGGGAACACATTGTAGCCAATATTGTCCAATATTTTCTAATTAGTATAAGGATATCACTGCCATCCTAAAATACATTTACAAGTTGCAACAGTTAGCTGACATGTACATTTTCATTCATTTGACTCTTTTGAAAGGGGAAAACTACCATAGAAAATAAACTAACTTTTGTGGTTAAATAATTTCATAAAGTTAACAGTAGTATTTAACGAAAGACTAGATTCTATGGCCCACACTGACTATCTCTAAAGAAGGGCTGGGATCTGAAACTTTAACATGACCCACAAGTCTTAACTCAAGTTGCTTGTAAGTAAAACCAGGAATGAGTTGTTGGCAAGCAATATATAATCACATTTCTAGTTCCAAGCAGGCTCTTCTATAATAGAAGATCATTGAATGGCAGTGTAAATTGCTGAAAGAACAACGTATCTTTATATTTCTGAAAAAGAAACCATTCTTAAAAATTCCAGAAGAAAATTTAAAATTTGCTAAATCTGATAAAATTATTGAAAAAGAAATAAAATTTGGTTCAGCTACTTAACTAAGGGTGTTAAACCTTAATAATTAAAAAATGCTTTTGGTGGCAATTACTGTAACACGAATGCACCTCACTACTCAATATATGTGTGCTAAGAGAAATAGACAAAAATGTGTATTTGCAAACAGGACAATTTAAGGAAAGCAGTGTCTTAAGATCTCATGATCCATTGGAATAAAGGTCTGAAATTACCCTTAGGAGTGGTGACAACTAAACTTGGCACCTGCTATTTCAACAGGTGCACACCCAAGCCCACCAACCCTCAGCTATTTGTAAAAGCCAAGGGAAAAGATAGCTAGTCCCCACACAGCTGTGCCTTTGGCTGCCACTACAAAAGAATCAAGTGTAGCTATTTTGAGTTTGGGGTCGGCAATCAGCCAGAGCCCAACAGTGTTGCAAGTGTATGTGCAGAGTTAACAGCAATATTAGAGTTGTTCTAAGCCTTCTCAAAACCCCCAAAACGCTTGCCTGGACACTACTCTCTGCAAATCCTCCCCTGTTATCTGAACAACTAGTTCAATCCATGTAAGTGCATTATATTTACATCTTTTCCTTATTCTTTTCCTTCTTCCATTTCCTCCTATGCCCTCCATACTCCCTCTTTGTCTTTATTATGTTTACATGTACATATAAATACAATCTTATTTACTTTAGTTTTCTTTCTTTCTTTCCTTCCTTCCTTCCTTCCTTCCTTCCTTCCTTCCTTCCTTCCTTCCTTCCTTCCTTCCTTCCTTTCTTTCTTTCTTTCTTTCTTTCTTTCTTTCTTTCTTTCTTTCTTTCTTTCCTTTTGTTCAGATTCGGTCTTGATATACATCCAAAGCAGCCTAGAATTTGTTATCTTCCTGTTTCAACCTTTCAAATTTCTAATTTCTTGGATTCAAGTATGTGACACCACAACTGGCTCCTATTATCCTCTCTCCATGCATCCAAACATTCATTGATCTATACATACATTATGCACACTTCATTTATACACATTACATTAATCAGCTTTTGACCTTGAAGCCATGAAACTTTCTTCATCCTAATGTATACATTAGAGAAGAAAGAAAAGGAAAAGAAGAAAAGGAAGGGAGGGGAGGGGAGGGACGGGAAGAAGCAGGAAGAAAACAGAAATGCTGCAGCTGTTTCCAGGAAAAAAGCTGTAGCCATTTCATTTAGATATTTCTCCTCATTTCATTAAGCCTATAAATC
>NC_046172.1:19869730-19913584 GCF_011064425.1 Rattus rattus
ATTGTTGGTGGGATTGCAGACAGGTACAATCATTCTGGAAATCAGTCTAGAGGTTCCTCAGAAAATTGGACATTTAACTACCTGAGGACCCAGTTACCTCTCTGGGCATACCCAAAAGATACCCAACATATAACAAAGACATATGTCTAATGCATGTTCATAGCAGCCTTATTTTGTAATAGCCAGAACCTGGATGCTCCTTCAACAGAGTAATGGATACAGAAAATGAAGTACATCTGCAATAACGGTATACCACCAGCTATCAAAAAACATTGACTTTATTAAATTCATAAGCAAATGGATGAACTGAAAATATCATCCTGAGTGAGGTAACCAATCACAAAAAACACACATGGTATCTACCTCATTGATTAGTGGCTATTAGACCACATACTTGAATTACCCTAGATGCAATAGAGCACATGAAACTCAAGAAGATGACCAAAATGAATGTTTATCCTTCTTTTTAAGGCGAAAATATTAGGAATGGGAGGCAAGTTTAGAATAGAGGCATTTTCAGAGCTTTTTCCATACATTAAAGAAGCACCCAATTAGATACCAAGGAACTGCAGGATGATTAGGAACTGGGATCTCCGGAGACAAAGAAGGCAGTTAGAATAGGCGGCCCACAGTAACCACTGAACTGAGATTGGGACCCACGTTGAAGGTATCAGAGAAAGGTCTGGAAGAGCTTGAAGGGGCTCCAGACCCCTTATGAACAACAATGCCAACCAACCAGAGCTTCCAGGGACTAAGCCACTACCCAAAGACTATACATGGACTGACCCTGGGCTCTAACCTCATAGGTAGCAATGAATATCCTAGTAAGAGCACCAGTGGAAAGGGAAGCCCTTGGTCCTGCCAAACCTAAACCGAGAGTGAACGATGGTTGGGGGAAGGTGGTAATGGGGGATGATGGGGAAGGAAGCCCATGTAGAAGGGAAGGGTAGGTTATGGGATGTTGGGCCCAGAACCCGGAAGGGGAATAATAATCAAAAAAAATAAGAAAATACAAGTTAATAAAGATAAAAAAACACAAAAACAAGCTCACACAAAAACAAAGCAAAACAAAAAATTAAAAAAACAAAAAACAAAAGAAGAGACAAGGAGACATATATACAACCATTACCAAGAGATCCCAAGAGATAGAAGAGAGAAACTCAGGAACAGAAGATTCCATAGCAATCATCAAAACAACTGTCAAGGACAATATAAATGTAAAAACCCACTGTCCCCAAGCTTGCAGGATATACAGAACACAATAAGAAGGTCAAACCTAAAGATAATAGGTATAGAAGAGAGTCAAGACTCCCAACTCAAAGGGCCAGTAAAGATCTTCAAAATATATGGAAGAAAACTTCCCTAACCTAAAGAAATAGATGCCCATAAACATACAAGAAGCCAACAGAACTCCAAATAGATTGGGCCAGAAGAGAAATTCCTCCCATCACATAATAGTCAAAACACCAAATTCACAAAACAAAGAATATTAAAAGCAGTAAGGAAAAAAGGTCAAGTAACATATAAAGGCAGACCTATCAGAATCGCACAAGACTTCTCACCAGAGACTATGAAAGCCAGAAGATCCTGGAGAGATGTCATACAGACACTAAGAAAACACAAATGCCAGCCCAGGTTACTGTATCCAGCAAAATTCTCAATTAACATAAATGGAGAAAGCAATGTATTCCATGACAAAACCAAATTTACACAAAACCTTTCTACATCTCCGGCACTACAAAGGATAGTAAATGGTAAAGCCCAAAAGAAGGAGGCAAGCTAGATCCTAGAAAAAGCAGGAAACTAATGGTTTTGCAAAAAACAAAAAGAGAAGACAAACACAAAAACATCTCACCTACAAATATGAAGAAAAGAGGAAGCAACAATCACTATTCCTAAATATCTCTCAACATCAATGGACTCAATTCCCAAATAAAAAGACAGAGATTAACAAACTGGATATGGAAAGATTACCCAGCATTTTGCTGCCTACATGAAACACAGCTCAGAGACAAAGACAGACACTACCTTAGAATAAAAGGCTAGAAAACAACTTTCCAAGCAAATGGTCTGAAGAAGCAAGCTGGAGTAGCCATTCTAATATGGAATAAAATCGATTTTCAACCAATAGTCATCAAAAGAGAGAAAGACACAGAAGGAACACCCATTTAGAGCCTTCCTCACATGTGGCCCATACATATACAGCCACCCAATTAGACAAATGGATGAAGCGAAGAAGTGCAGGCCAACAGGAGCCGGATGTAGATCTCTTCTGAGAGACACAGCCAGAATACAGTAAATACAGAGGCAAATGCCAGCAAAACCACTGAACTGAGAATAGGACCCCTCAAGAATCAGAGAAAGAACTGAAGAGCTTGAAGGAGCCTCGAACCCCTCAGAACAACAATGCCACAAGCAACCAGAGCCTGGGACTTAGCCACTCGTTTCAACAACTATACATGGACTGACCTGACCCCTGACCTAGGCAAATCAAAATCCTAGTAAGATCACCAGGAAGGGAAGCCCTTGGTCCTGCTAAGACTGAATCCCCAGAACATGATTGTTGGGGGGGAGGGCGGCAATGGGGAGGATGGAGGAACACCCATAAAAGGGGAGGGGGAGGATTAGGGGGATGTTTACCGAAACCAGAAAGTGGGAATAACATTAAATGTAAATGAAAATACCGTTAACAAAAAATATTCATTAGAGGGAAACATGAGGCAAAGTTTGGACAGAGACTTAAAGAAAAAACTTATATAAAACTAGATAAGATTGATAAAACTAAGAAGTGCATGCTGACAGGAACCAGATATAGATCTCTCCTGAGAGACACAGCCACAGCATGTCAAATACAGAAGTGAATGCTAGGAGCAAACCTTTGAACTGAGAACAGGACTCCTGTTGGAGGAGTTAGAGAGAGAAATGTAAGACCTGAAGGGGCTTGCAACACAATAAGAACAACAATGCCATCCAACCAGAGCTTCCAAGGACTAAACCACTACCCAAATACTGTACGTGAACTGACCCGTGACTTCAGCTGCATATATAGCAGAGAATGGTCTTGTTGGGCACCAATGGAAGGAGAAGCCCTTGTTCCTGGAAAGATTTGACCCCCAGTGTTTGGGAATATCATATCGTGTGGGAGGCGGGATGGTGGCTTAATGGGGAGGGGAACACCCTTGTAGGAGAACAGATAGGTAGCTTATGTCCAAGAAAGTGGGAAAGGGGATAACATTTAAAATGTAAATAAAAATATATCCAAAAAAAGAAAAAAAATGAAAAAAAACTAAAAGCACATGTCCAGAGTGACTCCTGTCACAGCCTCCCAGGTCATCCTGGACTAGCCTGTGCACCCTCAACACCTGAGTCCATGTCTTCACAATTCACACAGACTGTGATTATTAAGTAAATTTAGAGTTTTTCCAAGTAGTCAGCTGTCTCTATAAACTAACATTTAGAAGCTATGTTTTGTGCTTCTTATATACCCAGGTAGTATTTAATTCTTTCTCTGATGGGATTGAAGACTATATATAGTCTTAAAAAAAACTTAAGTGTTCACCATTGAGGTATGATATAGATTTAAAAGATAATTCTCGATGTTAAATGCAAACTAAAATCAGAATGATATTGTGATATAGAATTAAACTTTCTAAATTAGATAGATGGTAGACCACCTGCATCTAAAATGAATAAATATGATAAAACTGGGTGTTATGTATATTATATTTTTTACATAATTTGCATAATTGTGGAGATTGTACCCAATTACTATCTGGAGAAAGTTTTCATTAGGACAAAATATGGAAATGTGGGTTGCCATGGTACTGTTTGTATTTTTATGTTAATTCTGTTTCCTTAAGAGGGGCTACCCCCTAGGAGGGTTAGATTACATACTCAGGTGATCTCACTGAAACTTCTTCCCATTCTGACTGGTCAAATAAAGACTAGAGCTAATGATTCTGCAGGGGAACAAAAAGTAGGATGGGAGGTCTCAGTGAGGGATGGAGGAAGCAGAGGTGTTAGGAAGATGGAGCAAAGCCACATGACTTAAACAAACAACAAGTAGCAAGGAGTCTCATAACCGCAAAATAAATTTGTATGGTGATAGATCTGCCCAATCTAAGCATATAGCTTTTACATATAATAACTGAGTTGTATTTTTACATGGGCTTTTTGGGGTAAGAAATTACTTCAACATTTCCTCTAGGTGCTATGTACACACAGTATCCTCAGGTATACAAAATCATATGCTTATGTACCCAATCTCACACAAATTCACACACACACACACACACACACACACACACACACACACATATATATATATAAAATTTTCTTGTGAAGGCCTCAGATTGGAAGTTACCCAGAATTATAAAGCCTTTGATCTATTTTGATCTATACCACAAAAAATATGGTATATGTAGCTTTACACAGAGTCTAAGTGTATGTACAAAGATAAATCCCCAAAGAATGGCTATGAAAGCAATTGGATCTTGTTATTTGAGGGTAAAATTGCCTCTCTCTGTGTGCTAACAACAGTATTTACTGAAAAAACATTAAAATCGACATTGGGATGGACCACCCATCACTCCATTTCACATGAGGTTCTCTCTTCCATCTTTGAGGGACCTTGTACATTATCATTCTGTTCTAGAAACAATGAGTTCAGTTTTCCTGTTGTTGTCTGTAATTCTGGCCTCTATTATCAACTTACCCTCAAGTGTAAAACAAGGTAAACTATGACTGCTGAGATTACTATTCCAACTTTTTCTGTCTGTGACCTGATAGAAAGTATATGCATTACCTCTACTGTAGAGAAATGGCCTGAGGAGTCTGCTCCCAGATTGCTAGCTGTTGGGCAATGAAGGATTTCTGTTAATCTTAAAATAGTAATATAAGGAGGAAGCATTTTTTCTAAAGCAGAGAATCCTGGTGTTCTGACAAGTAAGCTGCAAACATGAGGAAATTGCCTTTATGCTGCTCCATTTCTTATGAAAAAGTGTTTTTGTTTTTAATTATAAGAAGCAAGAGAACTAAGCGTTGGACTGCAGACAGATTTCTAAGATTGTAAGATTTTTGCACTTTGAACCAAGACAAAGACATTGCTAGGCAAACAGTGCCTCACATAAATTGGGAACTGTGGGGAAATATTTATTTTGCCTTTTGAATAAATGATACTGAAACGTTTAGAAAACTATGCATTGTGTGATATTGTTGTGCATACCCTGTATCCTGTTTAATGTAACGCTTACTTGGGAACCTTCAACAAACTGAAATTTGACAGATTACTATCCCTGAGACTCTAAGTGTAGGGAGCTGTGACGTGCCAAGCCTCAAAGATGGCACTGGTTTCCACCTTCCACCCTCCCAACGGTGAGCGCTCCTTATAGTAAACAAGTCCTTATTTGGCTATGCCTGCCTGGCCTGCTAGCTTCCGCATAGTGACAGCCTATCTGCATGACCCACGTGGCTTGCTAGGATTGGCCGGCGCTAGCTATTTAAGTGTGGTGCGGGGGCTCCCCGGAGTCAGAAGATTGTATCAAAGTTCCTGAGTAAACCTGCTTGAAGAAGATCTCTTCTGGTCATGACTTCCTTCCTGGTAGAGGTTGGGTGTGGCAGGTGGTGGCCCATATGGGGACCTCCTTCTTGCAGTCATGGCAGCACTGGAAAGTTCCCAAGGTAATGTGGGACCATAAGGATCTCGGGAAATAAGAGGCTATAAAGTCTCAGGGTAGTGAGCAAGAAAGTTCGCGGTAGCAGCGAACCGAAAGTAGCAAGACGCGTGGTGAATTTAGCCGTAGCAGTGTAGAAAGTTTTTGTCATATGGGGACCTCACAGTCTCGTCCAATTTTTCTGGCTCTTCAAGAGCTGTTTGAGCAAAAGAAACTAAAAATGAAAAGGAGCACCATAGAGAGATTTTTGAGCGAATGTGATGCCATTGCACCCTGGTTCGCAGTCTCTGGTAATCTTACTGTGGCAAGTTGGGAAAAATTAGGGAAAGACCTTGATTTTGCCTGAGAACAGGGGACTCTAAGACCTGGGGTCCATCTTAGTGGTGCTTAGTGGAGTGCCTTGAGGATCAAAAATGTTGTCAGGAAGCTATAGAGAAGGGGCAAGCAGCCCTAGAAATGCATCAAGAGGAGAGGTCAGAAAAGCAGGGAAGCACAAAGGAGACAGACTCAGAAAAGACAGATACAGAGGAGGAAACAGACAAAACAGATTCAGAAGAAGAGTTACAAGAGTTGATAGATCAAATGTGGAAACAGTCTCTAAGAAATAGACAGAAGAAGAAAAGGAAAAAGGCTAAAATGGCGGAGGAACCTCCTGGGCGGTTCCCCTTGGCTCCTCCTCCCTGCAATGTTGTAGGGAGGAAGAGTTCTGGTGGTACATTCCGCCCAGAAGTGTGGAAGGCAGTCCGCACAGAACTACATCTGGCCTATCCTATTTATGTGGATGCTAATCAACAAAGGTATCATGAGCCTTTTGACTTTAAAGTGATCAAGTCCCTGGCAGAATCAGTCAGAACATATGGCATTACGGCCTCATTTACCATATCTCAGGTTGAGGCCTTTCACAGATTTTGCCTGACTCCTAGTGATTGGACTAACCTTGCTCGGGCCTGTCTTAGTCCGGGACAGAATTTGGACTGGAGAGCTTTTCTTTCAGGTTGCCAATATTGAACAGGCTGCCTTCAACTTGGCAGCGGTGGGGGGCGACAGGTTGCCTGGGATGGGACATGCTGCTGGGTCAGGGATGCTTTGCCAATGGTCAGACAGGGTTATCCAGGACAGGTTTACCAACAAGGTTAATGAAGTGGCAACAGAGGCATGGAAATCCTTACGAATAAGGGAGAAGTGAGGGAAACCTCACCAAGATCCTTCAAAAAGGACCTAGTGGAGCCATTCTCTGACTTTGTGGCCGATTAGTGGAAGCAGGGAGAGTCTTTGGAGACCCTGATACTGCTATGCCCTTGATTAAACAGTTGGCCTATGAACAGTGGACAAAGGAATGTCGAGCCACTATCACTCCTTACAGAACAAGGGACTTGAAGCTTGGAAGGTCTGTAGAGAAATAGGGGGACCTTTGACTAATGCTGTACTTGCGGCTGCTGTTATGCAGATGACACAGAGAAAAGGAGGAAGCTCAGAAGCGTGTTTTAAGTGTGGTAAACAGTGGCACCTAAAAAGGCAATGCCCATAAAGGAGAAGTCTAGTCAGTACAGGAAGTGGCCAATGCCCAAGTCAACCAGGGCTGTGCCCCATGTGCAAAAAGGGGAACCATTGGGCTAATGAGTGCTGCTTGGTAAAAGACATTAATGGGCAGCCTCTTAGCATTGGGGTTTGGTGGGCATGTCAAAAAAATGGACAGCTAGACCCACGACCCCAGGGGCCTAGTATATGGGGCAGTTGAAATCAGGATGTAGAACAGAGTCATTGAGAGATAGCCATCCCTTTGCCATCTGAGGGGCCACAAGGAGAGCCACTAAAGGGCTCAGGAACTGGACCTCCATCCACCGCCAGACTAAGACTAACTTCTTGGGCCAGGCGTCCAGTTGATAGAAACTGATTTTAAAGGACCCCTTGAGCCTGGCACAGTAGGGTTACTTATAGGGAGATCATCTACAGCTTTAAGAGGACTACATGTCCATCTAGGAGTTATTGACCCAGATTATACCGGGGTAGTCAAGATCATGGTAGAATCACTGAGAATAGTCCAGTTATTACTTTTGCCTAGCCTTCATGAAAGATTTGCAGCCCAGTCTAGAGAGAGGGGAGAGAAGGGTTTCAGTTCCACAGGCTCCAACCTTACATTTTTAGCCTTGGGTTTAGACCAATGCCCAGTAATGGAGCTAAGGGTAGATGGTAAAAGGATCCTAGGACTGTTGGATACAGGGGCCGACAGAAGTATAATAACTAAGAAAGATTGGTCCTCTGGATGGCCAGTACTGGCCTCATCTCAAACATTACAAGGAGTCGGTTATGCAAGAGCTCCTGATATGAGTGCAAGACAACTGTGTTGGAGAGATCAGGAAGAGCATTCAGGAGTTTTGCAATCCTATGTGTTGGATTTGCCCATTTCCCTTTGGGGGAGAGATTTGCTGAAAGATATGGGTTTCAAATTGACCACTGAGTATTCTGAAACTTCACAAAAGATTATGAAAAATATGGGCTATTTTTTCGGTAAAGGAATAAGGAAATACCTGCAGGGTAGGACTAGCCCTATAACTGCCCAACAGAGAGAAAGGAATCAGGACCTGTCCTAGGGGCCGCTGAGGAAAGCATTCCCATTACCTGGAAAACAGAGAAGCCAGTGTGGGTTCCTCAGTGGCCGCTTTCCTCTGAGAAGCTTGCTGCAGCTAAAGCCCTGGTAAATGAACAGCTGGCTACGAAGCATATAAAACCATCAGTGTCACCTTGGAATACCACAATATTTGTGATTAAAAAGAAATCAGGGAAATGGAGACTGTTGCATGATTTACGAGTTATTAATCAACAGATGCAAATCACGGGCCCAGTGCAACATGGGCTTCCTCTTTTATCCTCTCTGTCAGCCTGTTGCCCTGTTGTAGGGATTGATATAAAAGATTGCTTTTTCTCCATACCTCTTTGTCCAAGGGATAGTGAGGTTGACCATCAAGAGCCAATTTTGTGTCAATATCAACCCGGCTCCCAACAAGTAATTAAACTCAAGATTGTGCTGAAAGTGTTTAAAAATTGTTCTTTTGCCTTTAATTTGCTCTCTGATTCATCATATGTTGTTAATGCAGTTAAGATATTAGAAGTGGCTGGCCCTATTAAAATTAGCAGCATGGTATGGAACTTCAAGAATTGATCTGGAAAAAGAGGTCAAAAGTTTTTTGTCCAACATATTAGAGCTCATACAGGTTTGCCTGGTCCTCTCAGTGAGGGAAATGATCTTGTGGATAGATGTACCGAATGGGTTTATCTTCTTAAGCTCATCATTGGATTAAGCCCAACTGTTTCATCAACAATTTCGTAGGCTCTTACTAAAACCTTACAGCAGAGTTTCCATCTGTCTGGAGCAGATGCTCGACAGATAGTTTTAGGATGTCAACAGTGTGTGACTTTCCATCATCCCCCTAGTGTGGAGGTTTATCCCAGGGGCTTACTGCCTCTAAAGATATGGCAAATGGATGTAATTCACATATCTGGATTTGGGACTCTAAAATACATTCATGTTTCTGTGGATACCTGTTTAGGTGTCATTCATGCTACCCCTATGAGTAGGGAAAAGGCACACAATGTTATTGGACACTGCCTAGAAGCCTGGGCTGCTTGGGGAAAGCCTCAACACTTAAAAACTGATAATGGCCCAGCATACACTGCCCAATCTTTCAAATCCTTTTGTAAACAGATGGATGTGCAGTTGAGCCATGGCCTGCCTTATAATCCCCAAGGACAAGGTATTGTTGAGCGAGCTCATCGTACATTAAAGGAATGCCTAATTAAACAAAAAGGGGGAATAGGTCATGGTAGAACCCCCAAGGAACAGATATCCTTGGCCCTTTTTACTCTTAATTTTTTTTAATTTTGAATGATGATGGCCTTTCTGCTGCTGACCGACATCAATGTCGGGCAGGCACGTTGAAAGGTTATGTGAAATGGAAAGATGTGATGACTGGCTAATGGCATGGGCCAGATCCCATGTTGGCATGGGCGAGAGGGTCTGTTTGTGTGTTTCCTCAGGACCAGAAAGATCCGTTGTGGGTCCCTGAAAGATTGACCAGGAGGTGCAACAAGAATGAAGATCCTGCTGTTGCTGACAGTTCTCGGTGTACCCAAATGCTGGTCCAAACGGAGCCCCGGTGGGGGATACTATTGGTGTTCCCGAGACTCATGCCAATATGTCATGACCTTTAAGCCCACTCTTCTAATTTGTCTAAACAGCTGTCAAGTTATCTTTTAGGTAATTGGACAGGAGAATTCGATTTCTTAATGGATCAGCTACGTGTAGCCATCGTGACCGTGAACTCCACACATGCAGATGCTGGACTGGCTATGGGATTGTCATCTTGAATTGCTGCTGCTATGAATCATCTGAGGGAGTGGGCGGGTATGGGAGCCCTAGCTGGACTCTTGCTGCTGGTCTCTCTAGTGAGCCTGTGGTGTCTCTGTAGAATGAGGTTTGTTCAGAGGCGGCACACGGCTATGGTGGTACAGGCATTTGCAGCCATTGAAGCAGGACAGTCCCCTCAAGCCTGGCTTATGGTCATTCAGAAGACCTAGTTGCACCTTGCCCTGAGTATGTGGTGACCCTGCCCAGTGATGGGCAACTTCCTTCTACCTAAGGCATGGAACGTTGTAGGCTGACGAGGTGTTCTGAGACAGGTTTAATTAAGGGATGATCCTAAGATTGGGGGGTCGCCACACTCAGTGGTGCCTTTGCCTGCTTGATTAATTAAACAAAAAGGGGGAACAGTAGGGAGCTGCGACGTGCCGCTCCTCAAAGATGGCGCTGGTTTCTGCCTTCCACCCTCCCAAAAGTGAGCACTCCTTGTAGTAAACAAGTCCTTATTTGGCTATGCCTGTCTGACCTGCTAGCTTCCTCATAGTGACAGCCTATCTGCATGACCGACGTGACTTGCTAGGATTGGCCAGCGCTAGCTATTTAAGTGTGGTGCGGGGCTCCCCGGAGTCAGAAGATTGTATCAAGGTTCCTGAGTAAAACTGCTTGAAGAAGATCTCCTCTGGCCGTGTCCTCCTTGCTGGTCGAGGTTGGGTGTGGCATCTAAGTACAATTAACACACCTGCTTGTCCACCTGAGCAGTAATAAATATCACTGGATTTTATATAATAGTACTAAATGCAAATTCTGAACCCAAGAGAAGCTTTGATTTCATCAACGGAAGCATCCTTTAAGTTTCGGATGATAGCATGCTGTGTTTTCTGCCTATCTATACTCAGTGAGTAAATTTGTCTTTTCAGTCCAATTATGCCAGAAGTTTTCCTGGATAAACAGGGAGAGAAAAGGTCTGCTTGTACTTTCTTCAGTGATATGACCAAAACTACTCATTGGTCTTCTTTCAATGTCATTGAAGATTACATCCATATTTAGTACAACATAGTTCCTGGTCCAACCCTCATTGATCACACAAATATCTCCCCTATAACTTGATTTAAGTGCTCTAGCATGGCCCCATCTCCAAGAATTTTCAGAGTCACCACTTTCACTTTCACTTAATGCTTAACTGTCACTTTAATCAGAAAGAGAAAGGTAACCCTTCTTAAATTCTCTCATAAGTCTAAAAATTCTTTAAATTATCCACCACTTTTTGAATAGAGAATTGAGTTAACCTTCCTTTTTTACTCATTGATGTATTCAGATTATTACTTTCTAGCTACAAGGTCAATTTCCCCCTCAAATCATTTCAAAATACAACCAAAACAGATATTAGCAATATGTAGTCATTTGCAATCAGCTGATATCATGCTAGTGTAAGACTTAGCAGTGATTGGGTGTGATTATTGGTTCTTGGTAATGAGACATCTACTATTACAACTATACCCAGATTTCAGAAACAAAGACATTTATACTATTCTTACTAAAGCAGGAAAATGGTCTTGTAGGGATCAAAATGCAATGAATCTCTTTGCCTTACAGACACAAATGATTCCTATCAGAAACCTAATGCAAGTTGCACATTGCATTATACCTACACCATGGAAGACAACTCTCTGTCTCTAGCAACTTCACTTCCCTTTACCAAAGTGACAACTATTACTAAATTTATAAAAAATAAGATAATCATAGACAGAGCTTTAAATATGGCTTCACACTGTTTTACAATATCCTGTAATCTGTAAAGGAAAGGAGATTATTAAATGCCCCAAACATCCCAAACAAATATAGGCCTAAGATTTAGTCTCTATCAGTGCAAGAGAAACCAATATAAGGTATGTTTATTCAACAACAGTAATTTGTACATTTATAGACTTTTCCACAAAACTTATTTGACCCGTAATTGATCTATTATGTGTAGTGGCTATTTCTGATTGTCAACTTGACTGTATCTGGAATGAACTATAATTCAGAATTGGAAGGCTCATCTTTGATCCTGATCTTGATGCTGGGAGATACAAGTTTCTGACCTGGACCTTGGTGTGGAGATCTTGAGGCAAAGTGGCTATGAATCCCAGGAGCTTAAGGTGAAGAGATCTCTGAGTTCAAAGTCACCTGGGACAAGGCAAGTACCAGACCCACTTTCTGCTGGAGACTTACATAAGGACACTGGAAGAAGGAAGAGTCTCCTTTTGCCTGCCTACCTGCCTGATGGGACAGAGGTCACTGCTAGATCCTTGGACTTCCATACACAACTGATTGTTGTTGGGGAGTTGGACTACAGATCGTAAGTCATCAACCAATTCTCTTACTGTATAGAGATTACCCAGAAGTTCTGTCACTCTAAAGAACCCTGACTAAGACAAGTTGGTAACAGAAGTGGTTCTAGGGTGGCAGAAGTATGAGGATGAATCTTCTAAGATTCTGGAGTTGGTTGAATAATTTACCAGCATCTTCAACTACTGAAGCCTCCTCAGATGCTCTCTCTCTCCTGGGAGTTCAGAGAATATTGACAAGCCATGGTTGAAAGTATATTTCAAACTTAAAGAAGTTAGTGCCTTTGATTGATTTCATGCATTAGGTGCATTCCACAAGTTGGGGAGAAAATCAGAAAATGATTTTGCTGACTTGTTGTTCTTAGTATCTCTGTAAAAATTGATGAAGGAAAAGAATGAGCTGTCTGAAAAATTGAATGACTCCAGAAGCAAGTAAACAATCTAAAGGTTTCTAAGTGTGCCCTTGAAGAGAATCTTCTCTCCAGCAGCCATAGAGCTAGAGTTGCAGAAAATTAAACCAAAGCCCTCATTATAAGGTTGGCTGAATTAGAGCAAAATTTCTAGTCTCAGCCTCAGATGGTGTCAGCAGTTAAAGTAATGGCGTTAATTGTTAAAGAACGGGATCCTATAACTTGGGATGAGGATGTCTGGGAGGACCCTGTTGATGCAGAGAATTGTGAATCTTCAGATTCTCAATGGTTTACACTACCTGAGGAAGTAGTGCCCTCAGCCCCACCCCTTCACAAAATGGCTCTTTCACATAAGGAAATGAATCCCTCAGCGTCTGGTAAACCAGCAGTGACTTTCGATGAAGAAAATGCCAGACAAGGCAATATTTATGGTTCTCAAGACTCACCAATAGTTTCTTCTAGACCCATAACCAGACTCAAGGCAAAACAGGCCTCTAGAGGAGAGGTAGAAAGTGTAGTACAAGAGGAAATGTACTACACTACTATAGAGCTGAATGAGAAGTCTGAAGAATATGTGTGGGAATAGACTTTAAGGGTGTGGGATAATGGTGAAAGGAACATAAAATTAGATCAGCCTGAGTTTATTGACATGGGCCCTCTGAGTGGAGATTCTAGGTTTAATATGGAAGCTCACACAGTTAAAAAAGGTGTCAGAAGTTTGTTTGAATTTTTTGCTGAAGCATTTATCAAATGGTGGCCTACTGAAAAGGAGTTGGAGATGTCTGATATCCCTTAGCTTAGTGTTGATGAAGAGATTTTAAGTCTCAGGGAAATTGCAATGCTAGAGGGGATACATTGTGTAAAACCCATGCCTCCACAATGGGAAGGCCCAGAAGATATGCCCTTCATGAATTATATAAGACAGAAACTGGTGACAGGGACACCAGCACATTTGAAGGGTTTTGTTCTTACCCTTTTCTTTGTACCAGAGCTTGGGATTGGAGATGTTGCTGCTCAATTAGATGAATTAAATGCAATGGGTTTAATTGTGCCCCAAGGTAACAAGGTCCAGGTGGCAGATACAAGGTGATCATAGTTATTATAAAAGACAGTGTAGACAAAATGTTTATAATGACATAGCCCATAATTTCCAGCACAGAAGAGGTGAAATTTAAAATGGCATGACTCGTTTGGACCTTTGGAACTGGCTAATCGGCCATGGTGTTTCTAGGCATAAAATAGATAGGAAGCCTACTGCTTATCTGTTGAATCTGTATAAGCAGAAAATTCTCAAGCAAATGAAAGAAAGACTACATTGGATCATGGCGAAAGGCATTCTCGGCCAGTGAATCGGTTTCTAGACTTGAGCCAGTTTGCAGACTCAGAACCCCTTGAAGGAAGTTGTGGCTGATATATGGAACAGTTTCTCCCATAGCCAGAATCCACGGGTCTAGGAATCAGGGGGTGGAAAAGGGAATAGTTCTACACCCTCTCACTCCTAGTGACCCTCTAGGAAAATTTTTCATTCCTGTCCCCACAACTGTAAGCTCAGCTTGTCTAGAAGTTTTGGTTTCATGGGGGGGGGTGTTCTTACCAGGAGCCACAACAAACATTCCATTAAACTGGAAGCTCAGACACATCCCCCGGTCGTTTTGGGCTTCTGATGCCCTTAAACTAACAGGCTAAGAAAGGAATAGCAGTGTTAGGAGGGGTGATAGATCCAGATTACCATGGGGAAATTGGATTGCTTCTCCACAATGGAGGTAAGAAGGATTATGTCTGTTGTGCAGGAGATCCCTTAGGGCATCTCTTTGTACTGCCATGTCCTGTGATTAAAGTCAATGAAAAACTGCACCAGCCTAATCTAAGCACGATGGCAAAGGGCCCTGATCCATCAGGAATGAAGATATAGGTCACTCCTCTACGAAAAGAGCCAAGACCTGCTGAGGTGCTTGCAGAGGGTGGGGGAAATACAGAATAGGTAGTGAAGGAAGGTAGTTATAAATACCAGCTAAGGCCATGTAACCAATTGCAGAAACGAGGGTTATAAAGTAATATGAATGATTCTATTTTATTTTGTTAAGAACACATTTTTCTTTCTCCCAATTTCTTTAACATCAATTGGTATTTAAGTTTTGATAGTAAAAGTGTGTTCCCAAGGAATATTTTATCATTGTAAATTTACAAATGTATTGGCAATTGTATGAGGAAGAGTGATATCCTGTCAGGCATATTCGTGACCTTAATATTTCATGTGAACATGAGATATTTGTGTCAAATTGACAAGGGGAGGATTGCAGTGGCTATTCCTGGTTGTCAACTTGACTATATCTGGAATGAACTATAATCCAGAATTGGAAGGCTCACCTTTGATCCTGATCTTGAGGCTAGAAGATACAAGTTTTTGACTTGTATCTTGGTATGGAGATCTTGAGGCAAAGTGGCTATGAATCCCAGGAGCTTAAGGCAAAGAGATCTCTGAGTTCAAGGTCATGAGGGAAAAAGCAAGTTCCATGCCCAGGTATGGTGGTACATACCTCTAATCTGGGTCACACCTTTTTTTGACTTACATAAGGACATTGGAAGAAGGAAGAGTCTTCTTTTGCCTGCCTGCCTGTCTCATGGAACAGAGCCACTGATAGATCCTTGGACTTCCATCCATAGCTGATCATTGCTGGGGTGTTGGACTATAGACTGTAAGTCACCAACCAATTCTCCATATGTGTATGATATATATATATATGTGTGTGTGTGTGTGTGTGTGTGTGTGTGTGTGTGTGTGTGTGTGTTATGTGACACTGTAGAACCCTGACTAAGACATCATGTTTTACAAATTCTTGTTCCAAGATTATTTGACACAATTCCCACTATTTCATCATGGATGAGCTAGAATATTTTATATTTAAGAGGCTTGGATTGAACATCAGGTAATATTCCTTGTTTAGTTATAGGATGTTCACATAGAGGTTGTCAATACTGGTTGCCTCTTGATCACTTGTTTGTTTTATGATTCAGCTGAAACTGAAGTATGATGCGTGGTAAGAGTAATATACTCAAACTCAATTGAGCACACAGACAAGATCAGAGGTCAGGAAGTGTTTTGGTAAAAAAGGGCAAAGCTTATGAGAAGATTTATAATCCTAGATGAAATGATGTGGGGCCATGTTCATGAGAGAATATTTAGGCTAGGTTAAATCAGGTGTGAAGATTCATGGTAATTATGGATGTCATTGATGTACAGTAGTGATTCTGATACTTTTATTTAACCAGAAATCTGTGTTTAGTGATGCTGCAGGTCCTTGCACTCAGTTGGTTTTTGATCTATTGATAAAGAATCCAGTGGGCAATGGCTGTGAAGAAAGACGAGGGGCTTTCAGGTTCCTACAGGTTAAGAGAGAAGAGAGTGCAGGAGGAAAATCAATGTATACATATGGGAAGGAGAAGAATCCGATGCAAAGCTATAGGGGAGATGTCCAAAAATGTATGCAGATAAGGTTAGTGATCCATGGAAAAAAGTCAAAAGTGTCTTGGGCAGCAAGATCACTGGGCTTCACAAAAGTTAAACAGGCAACTAAGTTGAGGGGTGATTTATAGGTGTTGAGCTGAGAGTAAAGGTAACTGGGCAATTAGTTAAGAGAATATTTAGAAGTGTTGAACTAGAAGTAAAGGAAAGGGCACACTAGAAGTGGAAGGCATAGAAGAGCATAGACACAGCAAATAAGGCAGTTTAACATGAGCTAGTGTGTGTAAGGGTTTGTGTTTGTGTTTGTGTTTGTGTGTGTGTGTGTGTGTGTGTGTGTTGTGTCCTTCAACTGTCTTTAACTGTGAATCTGATATAGCCCCTGAACAGCTGTGCACCTGCAAAAAAAATATCTACTCACAACAACACATTCTTCCATGTGCAGTTAGTGTGCAACTGTAAAGCAGTATTATTGGCCATTTTGGGGAGAGTTTTTAATTCCAGGAAGATGAGAGAAATGAGAATTGGGGGCTGCTATGGGTAGTAAAAAGAATCAAGAGCTCTATGGAGAAAGGGGATGTCATTCATATTTTATGCTGACAAAACTTTTCTGAATTGTGCCTGTCTCCAGAAAATATAACTAATCTGAAACTTAAATATGTACACCAATATTTTAGTTACAGAAATATAAAAATAGTATAGAGTTCAGGCTGTGGAATAGAAAATTCTCAGAACTCTGGGTCAACACTCTAGGAAAAGGAGCAGCAATTGATTTTGAAAACTCAAAGTCCCTTTAAAACTAGGATATTGCTGAAGGAATGCCTTGCTTCTGGGCATCACTGTCCTAGGGAAGTACTTTCCTGTGGTGTGCACAGAGTGGCTTCCATCAACAAAGGCTGTGAAGAACTTATTAACCTCACTCATGATTACTTGATGTCCTAAACCCTGAGACTACTACTGATGCCCCATTGTGCTTGCAAACAGGAGCCTAGCATGGCTATTCTCTCAAAGGCTCAACCAACAGATGCAGATACTTAGAGCCAAGCGTTGTTCTGAAGTTATTGATCCCTCTGAAAGATGTAAAAAGAAAGGCTAAAGGAGCTGAATTGGATGGCAACCCCTTAATATGACCTACTGCTTCAACTAACCTGGACCCATGGGAGCTCTCAAAGAATAAGGCACTAACTAAATAGCATACACAGTTTGGACTGAAGTGTTCTGCACATATGTAGTAGAGGCCTTCATTTTTAGCCACAGTCAGAGAAGATGTGGCTATTCCAGTAAAGATTTGATGCTCCAGGAAGGCAGGGTGCCCACAGAAGGTAGTATCCTCTCAGAGGCAAAGGGAAGTGGGAATGGCTGAAAAAAACTCTTGGCAGGAATCTGTGATGGGGGTTACAAAATTAAGCATGTAATGATCAAAAAAGAAAAGGAGAAAATGAGTACATATCAATTTATTGTATTTTCAATCCATTAGAGCAGTTAAGTTTTATATAATTAAGATAAAAATTATTAATTTGAACAATAAAAACAAGTATTTCATTTGATAGCCCTAGTGACAGCAAGCAGACATTGGAGCTTCCCTCCATGTCTTTACATAAGCCACCAGTACTAGGTCTGCTCCATATTAATGGTGGATCTTCTTTTCTCAGAAGATCTATATCAAAGGAATATCTTCTCACATGAAAGATGTGGAATAGAATTATGTCATTGTACTTAAAATTATTTCATTTTTAAAAATCCTTAGAGGCTTGTTTAGTCATTTGTATTTTAGTTAAATCTAAATATAGTCAAAGGAACAACCAAAGATACTCTTCACAAAATCCTAATATGTCACAGAGGATATTTGATATATGACTAAGGAAAAAAACTAAATATAGAGACTTATTTTTGGCCTATGAAAACTAGTCATTTCTCAGAAACCATCTATCAATAGTAGTCATGGAAACATTAGAATGTGTACAGTTACTTATTTCTTTTGAGGATGGCAGTTGCCAACATTTGGTCTTCCTAGAAGAGAGACAAAAAGGTAAGAACTATATATTTTCTGTGTGGTTTTCATTAATCACCTTCACTATACTAGGGCAGAGAATGCCAATGAAGGCCTCTGACATTTAGTTCTGGCTACTGTTAGACATTCCTTCCATTGGAGTACATTTTGCTGAATGTCTTAATAAGGGTCAGAGGACCAATGTGGGAATACTCTCCCTTCAGGCTCTGACTTGCATTACTTACTGAAGTTGTACATGTGCATTAGTGACTCTGATACTTCACTACGTATGAAATGAGACTGATAATAGTATGGGGAAGCATTGGAATCTCACTAGTATTCTGCAGTGTTTAAATTCGGTTCCAACTAAGTAAAATATGGATTATTAATGAGAAGTTTTGTGAGATGCCAACAGTCAGCAAGGCTTTGTTACAAACAGAAACCTGAGGTCTAATACAATGTCTTTCATTCAGTTTCTTCATCGCTATTTGTGACTACCTCTCTGATCAATATTACCAGTGATTTAAAAGATTGGTGATATTATCATCTGCCAAATGGGTCATTTCACTCCCAACACCAAAAGGTAAAGTATGACATATGAAGGGTATCTACTTGGTTTTCATAAAATATTTGTCTGTACTCTCAGGATTCACAGAAGGGCAAGACCATTTACCTGCCAAGCTAGCTAATTTGTCAGGCACAAAATCATTTCTTCTGCTTTCAATTCTTCTCAATTCATACTTATTCTGTAGTCTTCTACCTGAGATCTACATTGGCAGGATGGACCTTCTCATGATTCCCAAGCCACCATCAATTCAAAAGCTCTTTTTGATGGCATTTTCGAAGTGGCACATATGGTGTTTTTAACGTTTTAGAAATCATATTCTATGGGAGATTTTGGAACGTTGGGTAGCTGGGACTTAATGCCTACAAGCAAGGAGATCCCTATTATAGACCCTCATACCCTGCATGTGCAATGTCAATGATATTATGCAAATGTTGGAATTATTGAATAACTATGATTCGTTCCTTTCTGTTCAAGGTCTCACCAGGATTTTTCAGCACGTTTTTCTCATTTTCCTTTTATTACACTCAGAGATCTGCACTGACAAAAGATCTAAATGTGGTGCTTCATTGTGTTGATATGAATTTTTTTTGTTTCAGAGATGATATTGCCTCAACAAAATACCTCCATTCTCTACATGTTGCACCTAAATAAAGTCAATGATTGTAAAGTGCAATATTGACTAAGTAGCAGAAACAAAATACCCATATCCATCATTTCTCATCTTTTACATATATTTTGTAGTTTTGATGCTGTACAGAATGAACTCAACATACTACCTATGATAGAAGATCAGCATTCTCTCATCAAGTTTTTATACCCAACTAGTTATACATTGAATTTTAAGGTTGTGCATATGCTGGTTTTTATTATGAAATATCAAACCTATTTTTACACAGTAATTCAAACACTTTAGGATGATATTCAAAGACATAGGACACTGTCTATTTCATATATCTTGATCTACTTAGTATTTCCTTTGTCCCATTATTTATATTTATATGTTTTTGGGTATTTGAAAAAGTCAAGTATACTTCCATATGGCATAAATACCCATGCCATATGCATTATTTTTCTTTTGTGCCTTTCATTTAAGGACTATACAGATATTAAATTGCTCCTGTAAGTTTCATGCAATTGTCCACCACAATAATTTGAGCATTCCTCTGTTTGTAATAGTCACTAAGGTTATTTATAATTTTTCTGTCTTTCTAAGAGAGATGCAACAAGCATCACTTTAAATGATACTGCAGAGTCTTATTTCACCATTAACTCTAAGTATTAAAATGCATAGTAAAGAAAAAGAATCATAGCAACATTTGAAAGATATTGTGAAATTATTGACCAAAGCATGTAACAATGAAGACTGCAAACATAATCACAGATCTCAAGTTTTCTCATTCATACTTAACTAGAGTATAGAAGCCTAATATGTGTATAAGTTATTTAGATACAGCACTGAGATTGCATGGGCAAAGACTGAGTACCTCGTAATCTAGAAACCATGACTGATTCTGTTTTTCACACTTCCCAACTGTACTTTCTTACCTTCAGATTTGCAGAGGTAAAGGAGTGGATCTTCAGAGTTACTGGCTTCATTTGCAGCCTATTATCTTTGGGGTTTGAAATAATCCTTGCAAGCAGCAGATACTGGCGACTCTGGGAATTTGACAATAATGTTGTCCAGCTTGTTTACATTGGACTCTGGGAAGCTTATTACCATTGGGAATTTAACTTCTCTGATACTGAGACAATAATTCTGGTACACAGCTCTGTCAACTCAACCTGGACAATTTCACCCGAATTTCAATGTGCACGGAACCTGATGTTACTGACAATCCTGATAAAACCTGTTGTTGTGATTTTTAGCTCAGCAGCCATTAGGGTCAGCATAATCAAATCCTCAGTCCATGAGATTCAGATAGTATGTTACAAGTGCTCAGTCTTAATTCTGATCATCACTAGCCTTTGCACCATTATTTCTGTGACCTGGAACCATGTAGTCGATTTCTATGGCATGACCACTCTTGACTTTCCACCAACGTTTCCAGTCAAAAAAGAAGCCCTGATTAAGAAACACAGCACTCACGTGTTTCCATTGGGGCTCCTGACAACCACCCTGTCACTCTTTGGTGTGATTATGTTCCTCTTTGAGATAAGGTCACTGAAAGCTCAGAGTAAAATGAATGCCCAGCATGATTTGAAACAAGCTGATGACAGTTCCATAAATGAGGGTTCTGGTATTTGTGAAATGTGCCAGGAGACTACCTGACAAAATTTACTGCATGCATACAGTACTGCTGTAGTTATTTACTTACATAAAATAAAGTATCTCAATGAATATTTTGGCATTTTTCTTAAGCTTTTGTCTTCTGCTTGGTGAATGTGTTCCCTTCTTCCAAGATATTCACATCCTAAACTCTTCATTCTAAGATGATGTGTTCAGTTATTGCCAATTCCATTTTGCTTAAAAAAGTACTGATGAAGTAAAAATTCCATAAACCAAAGAACCAAACCTAAGGCGAAAGTTTTCTTGAAAAGTAAGCAAGCAAACAAACAAAACCAATGCATACGAGTTGAAATACATGCCAAGTGGAGAACTGTAACCCCTAATGTATATTGAATGTAGAGCAGTACATCCAACATTTGACATGACTGAAATTTAGAGTTTCTTGAAGGCAGGAAGAGATACTGATCACTGATTATGCATATAGCCTCTGAAGATTTTCACAGAAGTTATTTTCGAAAGGCCCATGTATTTTAAGTGTGTATTGATGCACAAAAGGAATCTCTGTAGGGAACAACTGGGTAGTACATTGTCATTTTTGTGTGTATAAGCTCTCTGGAGGATAGAAGTTTATACTTAGTACTGCTAACTCCCAAATAATTCTCTGGATCCACTCATTCTCAAAGAATAAGCAAGTGCTCCTACAGAAAAAAATAGAAAACCCTATACTAATTGAAGAGACAGTTGATGGAACAGATATTCTGAATTCATCAGAGTAGAAAAATGGAGTCAGCAAGAGTAAGGAGTGAGTCAGGTGCAACCTGTGATCTGGATCTTGTAGCTCTGACTGAGTAGCAGTCAGACTGCTTCTGAAGCTCTGACTTACTAGCAACCAGATTGTATCTTTATTTATATAGCACTTTCATAGAACAAGGAAAGACTAATCATTATCAAAGAGGTACATATTGTGTGTTTGAAATTTCATTACATGTTCAAACTAACAGGTCCAGTCACAAGTAGAAAATATAATCAGAACAGATTTTTTATTATCAGTTCTATAACTCCAGTTTAAAGACTCTAAAGAAGGTCCCTTCCAAGCATTTCAGATTTTATATGACAGATGCTTTTTATGCTTGTAGTGTTTCCAGTTTTAAATAATTCCAGTCAAACAGAAACTATCTGAACAAAACTTCTTCCAAATAGCAAATATAACAGCTAATTAATTTAATTTACACTTCCTTACTAACAGAGATATTCATCAATCTCTGTTTGTTACTGAGTTCTATTCCTCCATGGTGTATGCCTTGTATGACCCCTTATTCTTGAACTATATTCTTAGCTAATACAGGTGTATTAGAAAGAGAAACCATGCATCTGTGAAGTAGTCCTCTGGACAGTCAGAATTTTTCCATTGCTTACATTAACTCTGAAACAATTATACTGTTTGTGTTTGTTCAGAGGCAGAGACCCCCAAAAGAATCCTGGTGTAATAACCTCATCACTTTTCTGTGTACTCATGTACTTTCTGTGCTTAATGATCTTAAGTGCATAAGGAAAATGGACACATGCATAAGTCAAGATAAAACTAATTTTAGAATTTTGCTAGAAATACTCAAATATAATTTATTCCATGAAAGTCCTAAAATGAAGTATAATGCAGAAAGTCCCCAGGAATGCAACAAACAGACTCCAAATACCCAAAGTAACAGATTGAATGACAGTGATTGCACCATTTCAGTTCAAGTTTGCTGGAACTAAGTCAAACAGCTGCCATGGTTTCATGTCTATTCCTGGGTCCAATAGGTGTGGATGTGCCTCCTTAGTTTATTGTTTTATCTTATGCTGTTTTTCTCTCCTGGGTAGGTTGGCACTAATGACTTAAACTAATATTTATCTCTATGGATTTCATTTAATAGTCACCGGTGTGTTACGGTGGATATAGATATGGGCAATATTTTTCTGCTAAGGCAGCTAAAAATAGGCCATGTTCTTTTGTTTCTACACTGTCCTATATACACAAAGGATAAATATCTACAGAACAATAACCCATGAGTTGACATTGTCGAATTCTTAACATAGGCTTCACTGTCTTCTTGAGTTCTTATTTCACATTTTTCCAGAGGATGAGCTTCTAAATGAGTGCTATATGTTTATTTACTCTCCATGAAACTTGGTCTTTCGCTTTCATTACGCAAAACATACTGTACAGGATATTTGATTCATTAGTGGAAAAAAAGTCAACATAAGCAACTCATGGAAGGAAATTTTTTTGGCTCTCAATTTGAAAGAATGTTATGAAAAGAATGCCTGGGAGAACATTACCCAGTTCAGCAGTAGATTTGAACGCAGATAGTCATGGTTTTTATCTTGCCTTTTATTTGTTTATGCACCCTGTGCTCACAGCCTATGGAATGGTGACACCTACAATTGGTCTATCTTCCCACCTCATTGAATCCATGGAAGTAAATGTGGAAATCTTAAGAGATTGTGGCTTAATTTCTTTTCTTTTATTCTGGACATTTTATTCTTAAAATTTAAATTTAATGGCCTTGTAGTGGTTTGGTTACACTTGGTTAAAGGAAAGTGGCACTATTAGGAGATGTGGCCTTGTTGAAGAAACTGTCACTCTGTAGATGTGTACATGATGTTATGCTCAAGGTCTGCCTAGTGTGGCAGATGAAATCTTCTCCTAGCTACAGGTGGAGCAAGTCTTGTCCTTGGAGCCTTCAGATAAAGACACAGAATTCTCAGCCACTCCTTCAGCACAATGTGTGTCTGCTTGCTGCTATGCTTCCTGCCATAATGGTAGTGTATTGAGACTCTGAAACTTTAAGCCAGATCTACTTAAGTGTTGTCCTTTATAATAGTTTCTTTGGTCATTTTGTATCTTCCTAGTAATGAAACCCTAACTAAGGTAGACCCCAAATCATCTTTTTTCAATTTAAGATTATTATGTATCATAAATATTTATATTTCTCTCTGGGTCTCTGTCAGTCTCTCTCTGTACATGTAGTGTGTATGTATGTGTGTTATTGGGGTAGTTATTGTGTAGTAGTAGTAGTAGTAGTAGTAGTAGTAGTAGGTAGTAGTAGTAGCAGCAGCAGCAACAGTAGTAAAAAGTATGTAGTAGTAGTAGTAGTAATGTAGTAGTAGTAGTAGTAGTATTCATTGTATGCACCTATGCCTCAGTTCAAAATGATAGAGGGACAATTATTATTGTTGTGTGTGTGTGTGTGTGTGTGTTTGTGTGTGTGTGTGTGTGTGTGTGTGCGTGCTCTGGTTCCTAGATTGGTAGATATATGTTGTCCAAAGAGAACTGTTTTATTCATTTAGGAATGGATGAATGAAGGTCATATGAGATGCATCAAAAACCAAGGCAATAGACAAAAAATACAGTGATGATAGAGGAAAAAAATGACAGCTTCAGGCTTGAGACAACAGAGCAAATTTGGCAGTCACCTACCCAGGATTGAAATGTCAGAGATGCGAGGGTCACTGACAGAAAGTAAATGTTAGTGTCCTGGACATGTTGCAAAAACAACAGTGCCATATTCAGTAAGAGAGAAGTGATGCGGTTTTCTGTGTTAAAATTTTTGAATTGAATGCTAACACAAGAACAGTAAAAGCACCAACATCACAGAGCAAAATAAGAAAAACTACAGAGCTAATCTGAATCTCCATAATGGTATGGTATCAACCTCAGGTTATTCTATCCTGTTACCCAAATCTGGACTCCCTATTGGTTATTCTATCCTGGGAAAGTCTGCTTTTCATTCTATCTAAAATTATTTTCCTTAATAGTTGATATTTATTCAATTTGCATCCCATTATCAGCACCTTTGGTCTCAGCCCCTTGCTCCCACACCCAATAACTGTATTCCCCTTCAACTTTTCCTCTCACCAGCAGAGTCACCCAGCAAATAATATCACATAAATTCCCTGCAGGAATTGGCCCTTCCTCTCCTATGGCTTCCAGATGAGGAAGCCTAGGTTTGGAAATTGTATCCATATTCAGGGACAACACCTTGTTTCAGTTGTTGAGAGACCCTTGTGAATATTAAGCTGCACACATCATATATATATATATATATATATATATATATATATATATATATATCCTCAGCACCCATGCTTGCTCTCTTCTTCTTTTTAGCTCAGTCCTCAGTCTCTGGGAGCCCCAAAGTTCAATTACGTTGACTCTAGTTATCTTTCTGTGGATATTTATTCTTTTCATATCCTCAATCCTTCGACTATCTCTCTCAAAAAAAGTACCTACAGGAGCTCCATCTACTGTTTGGCTGTGGGTCTCTTCATCTGTCTTCACTGGCTGTTGTGTTGAGCTTTCAGAGAAATTTAGGCTAGGATAATATAAGTAATCATTAACTGTGTATCATTAATAGTGTCAGGCTATTTTTCTTACTTATGAGATGGTTCTCAATTTGGGCCAGCCATTCATTGGTTGACTTTTCCCTCAATCTTTGCACCAACTTGTCCCTGTATTATTTCTAAGTAGAACCTATTGTGGGTCAAAGGTTGTGTGTGTGTGTGTGTGTGTGTGTGTGTGTGTGTGTGTGTGTGTGTGTGTGTGTTGCGTTGTTAGTCCCTCTACTAAGAATTCTACCTGTGCTACAGGAGGTGCCAATTCAGGCCTCATCTCCATCACTGCTTGTAGACACAGTCAGGGTCTCCCCTTAGACTCCTGGGGTCTTGCCAATTCCAGGTGTCAGACAGTTGCTACAGATGCTCTTGATCTCCATAAACCTGATTCCCCAGTCCCATCCCATTCCCATCTTTCTCCCTTCTCTATCTCCCTCTACCCACCTTTCAAAACTATTTTATTTCCCATCTGAAGAAACTTCAAGTATGCTATCTAAATACACATTGATATTTAGCTTCTTTGTGTTTGCAGATCGTAGTATGCTTATCCTCTACTTTATGGTTAATATCCTGTTATGAGTGAGTACATACAATGCATGTCCTTTTGGTTCTGGGTTACCACAAAAGGATGATATTTTCTATTTCAATAATTTGAGGTATATTGATTTCCAATTTTCTGAGAAAATAGTATTTTGATTTCCAAAGTAGCTCTACAATTTTGGACTCTGATCCTCAATGCAGGAGTGTTTGCTGTAAACCGCATCCTCAGTGGTAGGAGCTGTCACATTGGTTTTGATTTTAGCCATTATGATTTGTATAAGTTGGAATCTTGGAGAATATTTGATTTTCATTTCCCTGATACATAGGGAGTTTGATGATTTCTTTGAGAGTCTCTTGGCCACTTCAGATTTCTTTGCTGAGGATTGTATATTTAAATCTGTACATTTAAAAAACTGGAACAACCTCTGTGGTTGCACTCACCTGGTCTTCCTAGTTATGATGTGAGCTTCCATAGAACATGAGTCTTATGTCAGGGTTGTACAGATATTTGGAGCCTAGGAGAGGGATTGTATTTGAGGAACAGGCAGGGATTAAATGGTATTAGTTGGTGACTGCTCATGATTTACCTGGTGTTCCCAGTAACTGATTGGCCTCCAGTGGAGTAGAAGTCTTCTGTAGAGAGTATAGTCTGTGATATTGAGGAAGGGAGAGGCTGTGCAGTTGAGACAGTAGTTCCTACTACCTGTGTGGCTTCTAGTAGAATTGGAGCAGCACCACTATTTCCAATATCTACAGTGAAAATCATGAAGTACTCCTTATGTCTGTGTGTGCTTAAATCCATGATTTCTTCACATTGTGTGATCTGAGACACATATAACTTCATAGACATAGCCAAAGACTTAACTAATCTGATATGCTTGATTTTATATGTTGTTTTGTTTTGTTTTGTTTTGTTTTGTACTCAGGCAGCTTCTCACTATGGTACTCCTGGCTTGATTGGTATTTACTAAGATGGACCAGAGTAGCCAGGGTTCTGAGTACTAGGGTCTTGAAATGTTACCTCTTTCTCTGACTTTTACTTTATTTTGACATATTTTTGTAGTATATTCTTTGACCCTTTGAAGAATGAATATTACGATTTCTTCCTATTGCAAGAGTAACAATGAGGCAATATTCAGTAGCAGAAATGCCCCCTCCCTCTTAGGATAACATAAAGGACTTCCCAGGCTTGAGACCACAAGAAGAGAGAGAGAAGGAATAGAATTTATGAAATAGAATATGGAAATGCATGGGAAGAGAAAGGAGAGCCACCAAGGGATAGGTGAGCCCTAAAATGTGGCCATTTGGGCTGGAAAATTGGAGCTAAGAGCAGCCCAGATGAATCATAGTAAGTAATGATTTGAGTTATTGATTAGAAGGTGATTTTAACAGCACGGAGGGTAGGCAGCTGCCCAGCTATTGTGCCGCATAAGAGAAATGATAACATAAATACTGTGTGTGTTTTTCATTTGGGAACCTAAAGGATGTAAGGTAGGAAAGTGACTCCATGCCGGGATTTTTCATGTTAATTACTACACACATGATCACAATTACCAGGTAAGAAGCACAGCCAATGTGCAACTATGTCATTAGAATGTAGAAGATTTACAACATTAGTGTCTTCCTCATTTGTCAGGAGTCAATCATAGGACAGACTAATAACTAACAGGTGATCTTCCTGAGACGACCACATGATATTAACCTCTACAACAGAACTCTGATAGGTAAGGCCCAGGAGAAAAATATTTAGGTAAGTTTCCTGCTATTACTATGCTTTTTCTATTTTTATTAAACATATATAAACGTCACTAGGTATTAGCCCACCCATTCTAAGCAGATCTATGCATATATATAAAGATGGAATGTCTTATAGTAATACTATATAGAAAAATAAATACTTCTCAGTACTTTATGATGATCTTATAATAATTCCTAATATTATATCAGTATTAAGCTCTTTTACAGTGGGACTTCTGTTTAGTTCTTTTCTGATAATCAAAACTACAATGAGAATTTTGCCAATCTCCCATATGTCACCAGTTAATTGCTTCTAGATAGTAACTAGAATTTGTGTGTATGTGGGGGGGGGAGAAAGTGTTTATTTGGCTTATACTTCCACATCACAATTTATGCTAAAAGGAAGTCAGGACAGGGACTCAAGCAGGGCAGGAATCTGAATACAGGGCCATGAAGGAGTGCTGCTTACTTGACTTGCTCATCATGGATTCTAGTTTGCTTTCTTATCAACTCCAAGACAAATCAAGCCAGGGATGTAACCACCCATAATAGGCTATACTCTTTTCCTACCAATCACTAAGAAAATATTCTATTGTATTGCCTATAGCCTGATCATATGAAAGCATGTGGTTTTCTCCACTCAGATGACTTAAGGTTGTGCCTAGGTGACATAAATCTATCTGGTACAGTCACTCTCCTAATGTTCTCAACCACTTTATACTAGAAAAGTGGTTCTGGTCCTTGGGGCTACAGTATTGCAGTTCAACTCTGATGCTAGCCACCTGTAGGAAATATCAGACTCCACAAGTTTAAGGAAAAGTCTTAATTACATAGTTCTCACTTTAGATGCCAACTACAGATGAGGATTCATCAGGACACCTGTACTTCTGCCAGTAAACCTACAAATTTTGGAAATTGACCTACTTTTACTATTCTCAATAGTTTGCCACGTTATCTTATGGGGGAAGGAGGCTGGAGAGATGGCTCAGTGTTTAAGAGCACTGGCAGCTCCTCCAAGGTTCATAAGTTCAATTCACAGCCACCACATGGTGGCTCACAACCATGTGAAATTAGATTGCATGTCCTCTTCTGGTGTGTCAAGGACAGTGTGGGCATATACATAAGATAATAAATAAAACTTAGAAAAACAGAATGCCTTGCAGGATTCATGAAAGTGCTGCAATTACTTAAGTATACTATCATGTCAACTATAAATAGTGATATTTCACTTCCTCCTTTTCAATTTATATGCCTTTAAACTCCTTTTATTGTCAATTTTCTCTGGCTAAGAATTAGAGTACTGTATTAAACAGGTAGGGAGAGAGTGGTCAGCCTTGTCTAATCCATGATTTTACTGGGATTGCTTCAAATTTCTCTCCATTTAGCTTGATGTTGGATACTGGTTTGCTGTATATTACTTTTATTATTTTTATGCATGGGCCTTGATATCCTGATCTTTCTGACACTTTGATCATGAATGGGTTTTGAATTTTATCAAATGCTGCCTCAGCATCTAATGAGATGATCACCCCCCCCCCGAGTCTATTTATGTAGTGAATTGTGTTGATGGGTTTCCATATATATAACCATCCTTGCATCCCTGGGATGAAGCCTACTTGGTAATGCTGGATGATCCTTTTGATGTGTTCTTGGATTCAGTTTGCTAGGAGTTTATTAAGTATGTTTGCATAGATATTCATAAGGGAAATTTTCTGAAGTTCTCTTTCTTTGTTGTGTCTTTGTGTGATTTAGGTATAAGTATAAATTCTGTCTTAATAGAACAAATTTCAGGTGTACCTTTTGTTTTCTATTTTTAGAATAGTTTGGACAGTATTGGTGTTGGGTCTTTATTAGGGTCTGCAGAGAGTAAACCCATCTGATCCTGGGTACATTTTATTTTGTTGTTGTTGTTGGTGGTGGTGGTGGTGGTGATGGTGGTGGTGGTGGTGGTGGTGGTGGTGGTGGTGGTGGTGCTGGTGCTGGTGGTTGTGGTGGTTGGGAGACACTATTAACTGCATCTATTTCTTTAGGCATTATGGGACTATTTAAATGGTTTATCTCATCTATATTTAACTTTGGTACCTGGCATTTTGTCTTCTTTTCAATTTTCTTGGCCTTACAAAAGGTTTGCAGTTTTATGAGGTCCCATTTGTCAATTCTTGATCTTAGAGCATAAGCCATGGGTGTTCTGTTCAGGAAATTATCAGCTGTGCCCATGTTTTTGAGGGACTTCCCCACTTTCTCTTTTATTTGATTCAATGTATCTGGTTTTATGTGGAAGTCCTTGATCCACTTGGACTGTAGCTTTGTACAAGGTAATAAAAATGGATTCAATTTGCAGTCTCTATATGCTGACTGCTACAGTTGATCCAGCACCACTTTTGAAAAATTGAGAGCTAAACATCCAACTCAACTAATGGGATAGATCATGGAAATGAAATTAAACAGAGACACACAGTTAAAATAGCAGAAGTTATGGACCAAATGCATTTAACAGTTGTCTATTGAACATTTCATCCTAAAACAAAAGAATATATCATCTGCTCAGGACCTCATGGGACCTTTCCCAAAATTCACCGTATAACTGGTCACAAAACAGGACTCAACAGATACAAGAAGATTGAAGTAATCCCTTTCATCAAATCAAATAACCACAGACTAAGGCTGGTTTTCAATAACAACAAAAACAACGGAAAGCCCACATACATATGCAAGCTGAACAATGCTCTAGTCAATGACAACTCGGTCAAAGAAAAAATAAAGAAAGAAATTAAAGACTTTTTAGAATTAAATGAAAATGAAGGCACAACATACCGAAACTTAAGGGACACCATGAAAGCAGTATTAAGAGGAAAATTCACAGTACCAAATGCTTCCTAAAAGCAACTGAAGAGGGCATACACTATCAACTTTACAGCACACCTAATAGCACTAGAACAAAATAATCAAACGCACCCAAGAGTAGCACACAGCAGGAAATTATTAAACTCAGGGCTGATATCAACCAAGTAGAAAGAAAAAGAACTATACAAAGAATCAACCAAACCAGGAGCTGGTTCTTTGAGAAAATCAATAAAATAGATAAACTCTTAGCCAGACTAACCAGAAGGCATAGCGATAAAATCAGAAATGAAAAGGGAGGCATAATAACAGAAAAGGAGGTAATTCGAACAATCAAAAGATCATACTACAAAAGCCTATACTCAGTACAACTGGAAAATCTGAATGAAATGTACAATTTTCTAAATAGATGCTAGGTTAAATTCTAAGTTAAATCAGGATTAGACAAACCATTTAAAGCAACTTATATCCCCTAATGAAGTAGAAGCAGTCATTAAAATCTCCCAAACAAAAAAGCCCAGGACCAGATGGTTTTCTTGCAGAATTCTTTCAGACCTTCATAGAAAGCATAGTACCAATACTTTCCAAAAAAATTCCACAAAATAGAAACAGAAGGGGATAGATTTTAAAACTCTGACTATGAATAGAGAGAAATCACCTGAAATCATTGAATTGACAGTGTTAAATGTAGGAGAGACTAGAACTTACACAGGTCACCAGAAGGATTCAGAGCAGAATCTTCCAAAAATCTATACTATATACTTTTAAAATTATTGATATATTTAAACAGATGGATTATGTGCAAGCATTTTCTATAGGGCCATATTATTCTAATACCAGGACTGTCCAATATAGAGCTGAAGAAAAATCTCAGGCTTGTTTGCCTGATGAAGAGTGATACAAATATTTTCAAAAATATTTGAAACACTTGCAAAATGAGTGAACCATGCATTATAGATATCACCCACAAACATCAAGTTGTCTTTATTTGAAAAGTGCACAAATGACTCACCATGCATATCACAAAAAAAAATGTTGTTACAGGTAAGGGTGATACTAATGAGGATGTTTGCACCTAACCATTGGAGTGACCAAGGGAACCCCAATGGAGGAGGTAGAGAAAAGACTGGAGGGGATGACTTGTTTTGCCACACCATATGTAGAACAACAGTATCAGCCAACCAAACCCCACCAGACCTGCAAGGGATTAAACTATCAACCAATGAGTACACATGGAGGGACTCATGACTCCAGCCACATATGTGGCAGATGATGGCATTGTCAAGCATCTATGGGAGGAAAAGCCCTTATTCCAATGAAGGCCTGTTTTCCCAGTATAAGTCGAGGACAGAGATTTGAGTGGGTGGGTGGGATGGCACCAGCATCATAGAAGAAAGGGGAGGGTATAGTGAGTATAGGAGAATGGTGAAAGGGAATAATATTTGAAATGTAAATACATGAAATATTAATGAAAAATAAAATTATTTAAAATAAAGTGATCAGCCACAGACATCCAGTTAGCTTGATCTGAAGTGCACAAATGGTCATCATACATAGGTCAACAAATATAATGTAATAAATAGACTTAAAAACAAGAATAGATACAGAAATTTTTTTGACAAAATGCAACATGAGTTTTTGATTAGAAGTAATATTAGAGGGAGCTTTCCTCATCAGAATAAAGCCTATACACAATAAACCCACAGCCAACCTTCTTTTAAAGTACTGAAAACAAAAATAATCCTATTGAAATGGAGGAATGACATAATTGTAAGTATCGATTTACATTTTAATACAGGTTTAAACTAGATGACCAATAAAGAGAAGATAAGGACTTCGGAGATACGAAGTTTAAAAAAGCCCTAGCACCCATGGGAATAAATCATATAATGTTTTACATAAGAAGACCCCAAAAGTCCACCAGAAAACATTTAGGAACAATCAGCACTTTCAACAGTGGGGAAGGATATGAAATTAATTTACAAAATCAGTAGCAATTCTATATACTGCAAACAAATAGCTATGAAACAGATCATGGGAACACTACCATATACAACATCTTCAAGAAAATTTAAAATGTAAAACAATAATCCTGACCAAAGAGGTGAAAGATGTCTTCAAATTTCTGAGAAAATAGAATTGAGGAAGAGAAGAAACTTGAAATGTTTGCCATGGTCATAGAATGGTAAAATTAATATTGTAAAATATAACTATCCTACCAAAACTGATTTATAGATTTAATTCAAACCTGATCAATATACACAAGAAAAGCTTAACATAAACAGAAAATGGACACACTAAAATTTATATTGAACAAGAAAGCTCCTGAGATTCAAAGCAACCCTGACTAAAAGAGCAATGGTAGATCAGTTCCCATATCAGATTGAAAAATATATTACTGAGATGTAATATAAACAGCATGATACAGGTAAAAATATACACAGAGTGATCAACAAATCAAGATGAAAATTCAAATACAAGTGTATATAAATATAGCCATATTAGGCAGAGATTCCAAAACTAAAATTTTTCACAGGACAAAATCTTAAAGAAATTGTGCTTGGAATCAGGATGTCCACATTCAGAAGAATGCAAGGACAACTGTATCTATTAGTGTGCACAAAAAGCCAAATCCAAGTAGAACTGAAAAATTAATATAAACAAATATCTGAATCTCATAGAATAAATACACAATCCCTTTCAAAAGTAAGTATTGGCAAAATTTAAGAATACAAGACTCCCTTTTCCTTAGGGTAAAAGGCAAGAATTGGCAAATACAAATCATAAACCAAAGTCTCTGTTTAACAAAGGAAACAAAAATCAAATAAAGAGAGGAAGCTCATAGAGTGTGAGAAAGAATTTTTCGGCAACTTAGTACATCTGACAGAGGTGTACATCCAGAATATACAATTCAAGAAAAACAAAGAAAGAAGTGAATGAAGCATGCAGAGAATAGTGGAGTATACCTTTAATCTGAAACTCAAAAAGCAGGTAGATCTCCATCTCCATGTGTCTGAATCCAACCTGAACTACATAGGAAGTTCCAGGCTTGTCAATGCTACATAATGTGACCCTGTCCCAATAAACAAACAAACAAATATAAAGAAAGGGAAAATAAAGAAAATAAATGCTCCGGTTGAAAAATTGGGCCCATATACCCAAAATCTGTCAGTGCTTTTAGTGTCTTGTGGAAGAATGGGGAAAAGAATTGAGGGAGTCAGAAGGGTCAAGGACACAACAAGAAGACCTATAGAGTAAATTAACCTTGGCACATGGGAGTTCACAGATACTGAACCAACCAACCAAAGAGCATGTATGGGCTGTAAATTTGTCTGCTATACATTTGTCGGAGATGTACATCATAGTCTCTATGTGGGACCCCTAACAAGTAAAGAGGCAGCTGACTTCGACCCTGTTGCTGCCCTTTAGACCTTTTCCTCTAGATGAGCTGCCTTTTCAGTGCTAGATGACTAGTCCTGTTCTGACTTCATGTGTCTCAGCAGATTGGTACCCATGTCAGGCCTTCCCTTCTCAAAGGAAAAGGAAAAGATATAATCAGGAGAGGGGATATATAATGGTGAAACTGGAGGAAGGGGATGTAAAGTTTCTCAGGTTTTCTACTGCTACAAAGAGAAATCATGATCAAGGCAACTCTTGTAATTGGGACTAGCTTGCAGATTCAAAGTTTCAGTTCATTGTCATCAAGGCAGGAAGCATGGCAGTTTATAGGCATCCATGGTAGTGGGGAAAGAGCTGAGAGTTCTGCATCTTAATAATTATGAAAATACAAAGCAGAACTGAGAATTTACAGGCAGAGTGCTAAAACAAAGAAATGCTGGTTGTACTGTGGGGAAGGCAGAATACTTATTCACTGTTGGTAGGATTGCAGAGTGGTTCAGCAACTATTGAAATTAGTGTGGAACATTCGGAGAAAACAAAAGGTAGTTCTATTAATGGCCCACATATAATTAATCTTAGCATGTATACAAAGTACCGGTCATGCTAAAGTAGGCATTTTTGTTCAGCTATGTTCCTATCTGCTTTATTTCCAGTAGGTAGGAAATGGAAAAAATATAAATGTCCTTCATTATTGAATGCATATATGAAAACAAGCATAGTGGCATACTATGCATGTATGAAGAAAAATAAATTTATGTGTTTATCTTGGAATTGAATGAAACTAGTACACATAATATGTGAGGAATTCAGAATGCTAAAGACAAATGTGACTTATTCTCTTCCAGCTCTCAATGTTTATATGTCGGTTTATATAACCTGGAATAACCTCAGATATGAGGGAAGAACAAAGGGTCTATAGGAAAAAAGAGAAGCAACTTTAGGGCTGGGGACACCAGTATTATTAAGGAAAAAATGTGAAAAATACAGGCGATAACTTTACTTGGGGATTGGGTTGGGATAAGAATACAAGGCAACAAGTGATGTATAAGAAAAATTGTTTTGAAAAAGCCATAAAGAAACTCTGTGTGTGTGTGTGTGTGTGTGTGTGTGTGTGTTTATACACACATAAAGAAATGCAATAAACCCACTTACATTAGCAATGGTCTCCCACAAACCACAGACCACCCAACAACAAAACAATCAAAACAAACAATAGTAAAACAGTGGTAGCTTTCGGATTATTCTCTCAACTTTTTAATTAAGGAATCCAAGAGAATGTTTAAACAATTGGTCCTATCACTAACTTTTTTTGGATTTTTTAAATTTATTTACATTTCAAATGTTATCTCCCTTTCTCGGTTTCCTGTCCATATACCCACTATCTCATCCCTCCTCCCACTCCTCCAATGAGCATGTTCCCCCACCCATCCACACACCCCTTCCTGCCTCCCTGACCTGACATTCCCCTACACTGGGGGATCAAGCCTTGGAAATCCATCGTAATCCACTATGTACAACCCCCCACAAAAATACCAAACACAACAACGACAACGACAACAACAACAACAACAACAAAAACCATGATTGTCTCTTTAGATGCTTAGAAAGTATTTGACAAAATTCAACATGCCTTTATGTTAAAAGTTTTGGAAAGATCAGGAATTCAAGGCCCATATCTATCCTTGATTTTAATGGTAAGAACTTGTTGCTAAAGTCACTATGCCCTCTGGATTGAGGGAATGGAGGACCTAAACAAGAACTGTCATGGAAGCCTCTTCCCTCAATGCTACTGCTCATAGGTCTGGAGGAGTGTCCACTTTACAACAAAGGTATTTAACTCATAATTTTATGAGGAAACATAGATTATGAGTTGGAATGTACATCCAATAAACCACTGCTATTCTTAGGTAACCAGAGTAGATTCTAAAGAATTTTCCTTTGATGCTCTCAGATATTGTTTTTTTTTTCTTTTCTTTGTTTTTTTTTTAATTCTTCATGGATTTATTGTTTAGAAGCTTCTTTTTATTGAATATTTTTTATTTATATTTCAAATGTTATTGCCTTTCCCGGTTTCCTGTACATAAGCCCCCTATCACATACCCCTCTCTTCCTCTGTAAGGGTGTTCCCCCTCACAAAATAGCCCCATTCCTGCCTCCCCACCCTGACATTACCCTACATTTGGGGTCAAGCCATGGCATGACCCCATTCTCTTCCCATTGGTACCCACAAGGCCATCATCTGCTATATATGAAGCTTGAACCAAGGATATGTCAATGTGTAATTTTTGGTTAGTGGTTTAGTCCCTGGGAGTTCTGGTCAGTTGGTATTGTTGTTCTTATGGGTTTGCAAGCCCCTTTAGCTCCTTTAATCCTTTCTCTAATTCCTCCAATGAGGGCTCCATCCTCAGTTCAATGTTTTGCTGCTAGCATTCACCACTATATTTTTGACACACTGGCAGAGCCTCCCAGGAGATGGCTCTAACAAGCTCCTGTCAGCATGTGTGTGTGTGTGTGTGTGTGTGTGTGTGTGTGTGTGTATAAATATATAAATATATTCCAAATTTTGTTTCTATATCCCCTCCGATGAATATTTCTGTTTCCCATTTTAAGAAGAAATGAAGCATCCATATTTGGTTATCCTTCTTCTTGCATATCATGTGGTCTGTGGCTTGTATCTTGGGTAATTCGAGATTTTTGGCTAATTTCCAGTTATAACTGACTGCTTATGATGTGTGTTTTCTGACTGGGTTACCTCACTCAGGATAATATTTTCCATTTGCCTATGAATTTCATGAAGTCATTGTTTTTAATAGCTGAGCAGTACTCAACTGTGTAGATGTACCACATTTTCTATACTCAATCCTCTGTTAAAGGACATCTGAGTTCTTTATACCTTCTAGGTATTATAAAAAGGTTACTATGAATATAGTGGAGCCTGTGTCTTTGTTTTTTGTGGGAGCATCATTTGGACATATGCCCAGGAGAGGTGTAGCTGGGTCCTCAGTTGGTGCAATGTGCAATTTTCTGAACAACCTCCCAGATGATTTGTCAGAGTGGTATTAACAACTTATAATTCCACCAACAGTGGAGGAAGGTTCCTCATTCTCCACATCCTTTCCAGCATCTCTTGTCACCTGAGTTATTTATCTTAGCCATTCTGACTGGTGTAAGCTGGAATCTCAGGGTTGTTTTAATTTGCATTTTCCTGATGACTAAGGGTGTTGAACATTTCTTTAGGTACTTCACAGACATTCAATATTCCCTAGCTGAGAATTCTTTGTTTAGCTCTGTACCTCATTTTTAATAGGGTTATTTCGCTCTCTGAATTCTAATATATATATATATAGATAGATAGATAGATAGATAGGTATAGATAGATAAATATAGATATATATAGAGAGATATTGAGATATTGATATGATATCTATATTGATATAGATGTAGACAGACAGACAGATATAGATAGATAGAAATATAGATATTAGCCCTCTATCAGATATGGGATTGGTAACGATCTTTTCCCAATCTGTTGGTTGCCACCTTGTCCTATTGGCAGTGTTCTTTGCCTTACACAAACTTTGCAGTTTTATGAGGTCCCATTTGTCTATTCTTGATTTTAGAGAGTAAGCCATTTGTCTTTTGCTCAGGAAATTTTCCCCAGTGTTCATGTGTTAGAGGCTCTTCCCCACTGTTCTTCCATTAGTGTCAGTGTATCTGGTTTTATATAGAGGTCCTTGATCCAGTTGGACTTAAGCTTTGTACAGGGCAATAAGAATAAATCAATTTACATTCTTCTACATGTTGACCTCCAGTTGAACCAGCACCATTTGTTGAAAAGGCTATCTATTTTCCACTGTATGGTTTTAGCTTCTTTGTCAAAAATCAAGTGACTATAGGTGTGTGGGTTCATTTCTGGGTCTCCAGTTCTATTCCATTCATCTACCTACCTGTCTCTGTACTAATACCATAAGGTTTTTTAACACTATTGCTCTGTAATACTGCTTGAGGTAAGGGATAATTATTCCCCCAGATGTTCTTTTTTTTTTTTTTTGGATAGTTTTCACTATCTTGAGTTTTTAGTTGTTCAAAATGAATTTGCAAATTGCTCTTTCTAAGCCAATGAAGAATTGAGATGGAATTTTGATGGAGATTGCATTGAATCAGTTGCTTTTGGCAAAATGGCCATTTTTAATATATTATTCCTGCCAATCCGTGAGCATGGGCAGTCCTTCCATCTTCTGAGATCTTCTTCAATTTCTTCCTTCAGAGACCTGAAGTTCCTGTCATACAGATCTTTCACTTGCTTTGTTAAAGTTCCAACTAGGTATTTCACGTTATTTGTTACTATTGTGAAGGGTGTTGTTTCCATACTTTCTTTCTCGGCTGGTTTATACTTTGAGTAGAGAAAGGCTATTGATTGGTTTGAATTAATTTTATACACAGCATTTTTGCTGAAGTTGTTTATCAGACTTAGTAGTTGTCTGGTGAAACTTTTGCTATTACCTAAGTATACTACTATATCATCTGCAAATAATGATATTTTGACTTCTTCCTTTCCATTTGTATCCCTTTGGCCTCTTTTTGTTGTCTGATTGCTCTGGCTAGGACTTCAAGAACTATATTGAATAAGTAGGGAGAGAGTGGGCAGCCTTGTCCAGTCCCTGATTTTAGTGGGATTGTTTCAAGTTTCTCTCCATTTAGTTTGTCATTGGCTACTGGTTTGCTGTATATTGGTTTTACTATGTTTAGGAATGGGCCTTGAATTCCTGATCTTTCCAAAACTTTTATCATGAAGGGGTGCTTAATTTGTCAAATGATTTCTCAGTATCTAATAAGATGATCTTGTGGTTTTTGTCTTTGAGTTTGTTTACAAAATGGTTTATGTTGATGGATTTCAGTATATTGAACCATCCCTGCATCCCTGAGATGAAGCTTACTTGATCATGATGGAGGATTGTTTTGATGTGCTCTTGGATTTGTCTTGCAAGAATTTTATTGAGTATTCTTGTGTCAATATCCATAAGGGAAAGTGGTTTGGAGTTCTCTTTCCTTGATGGATCTTTGTGTGGTTTAGGTATCAGCATGATTGTGGCTTCATAGTAGGAACATCATTACCAACACCCAGCATAACTGGGACCCACACAGAAACCAGGGGAACACAAATCCACACCCAAACAGAGGCACAGGTCCATTCCAGCTTTTACCTGTGCCTAGAATAAACCCATGCCTTTGGCTCTACACCTATTCCTTTAAAACTAAATAAGAATTGATTCCCAGGAACTCTGACCCAACAGGATCTCAGAAGCTTGGTCACACCAGCATTTCACGATCTAGGAGGCAGCTTGACTCCCAGGAGCTCTGAGACACCCAGGATCTCAGGATTATAATATCCCAGAATGAAAGTATCACAGAGATAGCTGGACTCCGAGGCATTCTGACACAACCAGGATAACATGATGGACAGGTTCCAGTCAGAATCTGCAAAGGGGTGTATCACTACAGATAACAAGACAGCCAGCAGCAAACGCAAGAACATAAGCAACAGAAACCAAGGCTACATGGCATCATCAGAAGCCAGTTCTCCCACTACAGCCAGTCCTGAATACACCATCATAAGCAAGATTTGGATTTAAAAATCAGATCTCATGATGATGATAGAGGAGTTTATGTAGGACATAAATAATTGGCTTGAAGAAATACAGCAAAACACAGGTAAACGGGTAGAAGTCCTTAAAGAAGAAACACAAAAATCCCTTAAAGAATTACAGGAAAACAAAACCAAACAGTTGAAGGAAATATCAAAACCATTCAGTATCTAAAAATGGAAATAGAGGCAAAAACGAAAACAAAAAGGGAGACCACCCTGAAGATAGAAAACCTTGGAAAGAGATCAGAAGACATAGATATAAGAATCACCAACAGAATAAAAGAAATAGAAGAGAGAATCTCAGGTGCAGAATAAACCATACAAAATATTGACACAACTGTCAAATGAATGTAAAATGCAAAAAAGCTCCTAGCCCAAAATATCCAGAAAATCAAGGACACAATGAGAAGACCAAACTTAAGGATTATAGGTATAGAGGAGAGCATAGATACTGAAATTAAAGAAACATTAAGTATCTTCAACAAAATTATAGACAAAAACTTTACTATTTAAAGAAAGTAATGCCCTTGAACATACAAAAAAACCTACCAAACTCTAAATAGAATGGACCAGAAAAGAAATTTCTCCCATCACATAATAATTAAAACAACAAATGCACAAAACAAACAAAAAAGAATATTTAAAGCAGTACAGAAGAATAGTCGAGTAACATGTAAAGTCAGACCTATCAGAATTACACCAGGCTTGTCAATAAAGACCATGAAAGCCAGAAGATCCTGACTGGATATTATACCAAACCTAAAAACGCAAATGCCTGCAGAGGTTACAAAATCCAACAAAATTCTCTATTAACATAGATGGAGAAAACAAGGTATTCTCTGACAAAATCAAATTTATACAGTATTTTTAAACAAATTCAGCTGTAAAAAGGATAAAAGACAGAAAATTTCACCACAAGGAGGGAAACTACACCACAGAAAAGGCAAGAAATCACTCGCCTAAAAAAAAAAAAAAAAAAAAAAACACAAAAGATAGCCACACAGACAGAATTCTACCTTTATCAACAAAAATAACAGGAAACACCAATCACTTATGGTCCCAAGAAACAAGCTGGAGTAGCCACTCTAAAATCAAATAAAATCTACTTTAAAGCAAGAACTATCAAAAAAAACATAGGAGAGGACACTTGAAACTCATCAATGGAAAAATCTACTAAGATAAACTCTCAATTCTGAACATCTATGCTCCAAATGCAAGGGTACCCACATTTATAAAAGAAACTTTACTAAAGCTCAAAGAATAAATCGTATATCAGACAATAATAGTGGGAGACTTCAACACTTCACTCTCAGCAAGCACAGATCTTGGAAGCAGAAACTAAACAGAGACATGTTGAAACTAACAGAGGTTATGAACCAAATGTTTTTAAATAGATGTCTATAGAACATGTCTTCATAAAACAAAATAATAAACCTTCTTCTCAGTACCTCATGTTACCTTCTCCAAAACTGAGCATGCAATGGTCACAAAATAGGCCTCAACAGAAACAAGAATTTTGAAAATGTCCAATGCATCCTATCATATCAACATGGAATGAAGCTTGTCTTCAGTGACAACAAAAACAAGAAAAAGCACACATACACATGGAAGCTGAACAACACTCTATTCACTGATAACTTGGTCAATGAAGAAAAAAAAGAAGGCAACTAAGGACTTTTTTAGAATGTAATGAAAATGATGGGAAGGCATACCCAAAATTATGGAACAGACTAAAAGTTCTACTAAGAGGAAAATTCATACCTCTTAGTGGCTCCAAAAAGAAAGTGGAGAGAGCATACACTTATCTCTTGACAGCACATCTAAAATCTCTAGAGAAAAAGAAGCAAATACACTGAAGCAGAGCACAGAGCAGAAAATATCCAAACTCAGAGCAAAAATCAACCATATAGAAACAAAAAGAACAATAAAAATAATCAAAAACTGAAAGGATTGGTTTTCTGAGAAAGTCATCAAGATAGATAAACCCTTAGCCAGGCTAACCAGAGGTCACAGAGACAGTATCCAAGTTAACAAAATCATGAATGAAAAAGGGACACAACAATAAAAGTTATTGAAATTGAAAAATTCATCAGATCCTACTACAAAAGCCTATATTCAACAAAATTGGAAATTTTGGATGAAATGGACAATTCTCTAGACATATAACAGGTATCAAACTTAAACCAGGATCAGATAAACTGTCTAAAGAGTCCCATAACTACTAAAAATAGAATCAGTCATTTAAAGACCCCAAACCAAAAAAAGGCAAGGACCAAATGGCTTCAGTGTACAATTCTATCAGACCTTTAAAGAAGGCCTAATAGCAATAGTCTTCAAAATACTACACAAAATAGGTAAAGATGGAACACTATCCACTTCATTCTATGAAGCCACAATTATGCTCATACCAAAACCACTCGAAGACAAAGAATTTCAGACCAATATCCTTATGAATATGGATACAAAACTGAACATAGTACTACCTGAAGACCCTGCTCTCACACCTTTGGGCATATACCCAAAAGTTGCTACAAGCTATAAAAAGAACACTTGCTCTACTATGTTCACAGCAGGATTATTTATAATAGCCAGAACCTGAAAAGAACCCTGATGTCCTTCAACAGAGGAATGTATACAGAAAGTGTGGTACATTTACAGAATAGAGTACAACTCAGATTTTAAAACAATGACTACACACCTGCTGGATCCCGGCCGGCAGCTCTCTTAGTAGTGCAGAAGAGACTGCACTCTGCACACATCTCAGACACCAGAGGAAAACACCAAATGCCATCTGGTACCCTGGTGCACGGAGGCTCCCGGAAAGAGCGGCACAGATCTTCCTGGTTCCTACCACGGCAGAGAGGTCTTAGGCAGCACCCCACGAGCAAACTTGAGCCTCGGGACCACAGGTAAGACCAACTTTTCTGCTGCAAGAAACATGCCTGGTGAACTCAGGACACACAGAGGCAAAATTCCTCTAGGACCGGGCACTTTCTGGGTTTACCGGAAGTCCCACACCCGCGGATCCCGGCCCGCAGCAGCTCTCTGCTCCCAAACCCCTTGGGAGAGAGACCTCACCGCCTGGTCAGGTGGGCACTCCTGAGGCTGCAGAGCAGAAGAGACCACCAACACTGCCCACCCCTGCCCACATCCCTGGCCCAAGAGGAAACTGTATAAGGCCTCTGGGTTCCCGTGGGGGAGGGCCCAGGAGCGGCAGGACCCCTGCGCCTGAGACACCACCAGAACCTGAAGGAATAGACCGGATAAACAGTTCTCTGCACCCAAACCCCGAGGGAGGGAGAGCTAAACCTTCAGAGAGGCAGACACGCCTGGGAAACCAGAAGAGACTGCACTCTGCACACATCTCAGACGCCAGAGGAAAACACAAAACGCCATCTGGAACCCTGGTGCACGGAGGCTCCCGGAAAGAGCGGCACAGATCTTCCCGGTTGCTGCCGCCGCGGAGAGGTCGTAGGCAGCACCCCACAAGCAAACTTGAGCCTCGGGACCACAGGTAAGACCTACTTTTCTGCTGCAAGTGACCTGCCTGGTGAACACCAAACACAGGCCCACAGGAACAGCTGAAGACCTGTAGATAGGAAAAACTACACGCCCGAAAGCAGAACACTCAGTCCCCATAACTGGCTGAAAGAAAACAGGAAAACAGGTCTACAGCACTCCTGACACACAGGCTTATAGGACAGTCTAGCCACTGTCAGAAATAGCAGAACAAAGTAACACTAGAGATAATCTGATGGTGAGAGGCAAGCGCAGGAACCCAAGCAACAGAAACCAAGAATACCTGGCATCATCAGAGCCCAATTCTCCCACCAAAGCAAACAGGGAATATCCAAACACACCAGAAAAGCAAGATCTAGTTTCAAAATCATATTTGATCATGATGCTGGAGGACTTCAAGAAAGACGTGAAGAACTCCCTTAGAAAACAAGTAGAAGCCTACAGAGAGGAATCACAAAAGTCCCTGAAAGAATTCCAGGGAATCATAATTAAACAAGTAGAAGCCCATAGAGAGGAGTCACAAAAATCCCTGAAAGAATACCAGGAAAGCATAAATAAACAAGTAGAAGCGAATAGAGAGGAGTCAAAAAATCCCTGAAAGAAGTTTGAAGGAATTAAAAATGGAAATAGAAGCAATCAAGAGAGAACCCATGGAAACAACCCTGGATATAGAAAACCAAAAGAAGAGACAAGGAGCTGTAGAGACGAGCTTCACCAACAGAATACAAGAGATGGAAGAGAGAATCTCAGGAGCAGAAGATTCCATAGAAATCATTGACACAACTG